>NW_015505598.1:1814015-1857442 GCF_001515645.1 Sinocyclocheilus grahami | reverse complement strand
AAGCGTGCTTCCAATAACAACCAGACGGCTTAAGAAGAAGCGTGCTTCCAATAACAACCAGACGGCTTAAGAAGAAGCGTGCTTCCAATAACAACCAGACGGCTTAGGAACATTAGCTTACAACCAGAAAGCTTAAGAGCTTCCAATATGACTAGACAGAACAAGCGTTCAGAATCAACATTGAACTGACGGCTTCATTCAAAACATCAAAATAAGATTGCATCTGAAGTTATTTCTAGCGAAAAAACAGTATTAAGTAATTAAATATTCGCTAGTTATCACCAAGCTCGTTCTATATAGTTGTAGATAATTGAACCGTCAAACTGCCTCAGAAGCATGTCCGATATCAGTTTCATGAATTACCTACGTGAACAAACGCTGCCTGCGAAGCCATTGGCTGATAGGCAGCATGTCAGCAGCCTAGGTTTTCGGATGCAGACGACTTCAACTGAACAACGACCGTTTACCATTTGTCTTTATTTACATTTACGAAATTAAAGTTTTTCCGTTTGCACCATGGTCATTATTTCCTGCTGCTTAAATCTTGCTGTAGTGCTATAAAAATAAAGACGACTTGACTCGGTTAAAGGTGACATAACACACACAGTTTCGGCCAATCTCATGTTATCTTGAGTACCTATAGTGTAGTATTGCATCATTCACATCTCCGAAGAGTCTTCAGTTTTATCAGATTTATAAAAGAAAGATACAGCTTAACGATTCTCTCAGAAACAGCTGAGATACTTAAGGCGAGCCGTTACGGGCTGATTGGCAACAAACCAGTGGCGGTTCTAGGCAACAGGGGCCACTTGTGCTTTTAGGGGGCACAATTTTAAAATTCATCTTAACCTACTTTAAGTATTATTACTTAATTTTTTTTTCGTCACTTCCTGTTTGTTGCTGCCGTGTGGTTTGAGTTTGAGCTCCGTCAAGTTAATTCTTTGTCGTCTAATTTTTATCTTAAAATCAATTTTATACACCATCCTTTTTCAGTTTTATAACGTGTGAATATATCCCCTATCGTATTCTACAACAAAAACAATCAGAGCGCTTTGTTAGCACTAGTTCTATTTTTGACTTCCGAGTCCGCTATTAGCATATAGCCCGCTAGCATCGCCAGCGTGGTTGCCGCTAATCTCGCTTACACTAATACTCTATTCACACACATTACCATTGTTTTACTCACTGTTACTTGCTTTAATGGCGGATGTGTGTCGACCTTTGAGTGCAGGTGAGGACACGTTCGAGATGCATTCGGTGCAGCTCGAGCTGGAGGCCGTGGAGAAGCAGATCCGGGACCTGATGGCAAAGCAGACCCAGCTGAGAGCGCGGAGAGCCGCGCTGGAAACATCCCAGGCTGACGCTCACAAGTCCGAGGTAAGTACACAGCGCGCTGCTATCTCTCCCACCACCTCTACTCCGTGTGTTTCTCTGCACAGGCCCGGTGCACCCAGGACGCGATCTTCCCAGATGTCCTTCACTCCGGCGCCGGGACACCACGGACCCTGGGTGCAGCCGCATCGGAAGACGCGAGCCAGGTCCCGGGCAACGACGACCTCTCCCCCTCCGCCGCCTCCGGTCTTCGAGATCTCCACCCGGAACCGCTTCGCTCCCCTCCGCGAGACGGAACGCGACGCTGTGATCATCGGAGACTCCATCGTCCGGCACGTCCGTGCTACGTTAGCTGAAGGTAAGGTGCACACTCACTGTTTCCCTGGTGCTCGTGTTCTCGATGTTTCTCCGCAGATACCCGCTATCCTGAAGGGTGACGAGAGCCCCGGAGCGGTCGTGCTTCACGCGGGGGCTAACGACACCAAGCTGCGGCAGACGGAGACGCTGAAGAGGGACTTCAGGAGCCTGATCGAGACGGTGCGCCGCACAGACTTGACTCGGTTAAAGGTGACATAACACACACAGTTTCGGCCAATCTCATGTTATCTTGAGTACCTATAGTGTAGTATTGCATCATTCACATCTCCGAAGAGTCTTCAGTTTTATCAGATTTATAAAAGAAAGATACAGCTTAACGATTCTCTCAGAAACAGCTGAGATACTTAAGGCGAGCCGTTACGGGCTGATTGGCAACAAACCAGTGGCGGTTCTAGGCAACAGGGGCCACTTGTGCTTTTAGGGGGCACAATTTTAAAATTCATCTTAACCTACTTTAAGTATTATTCATTCAGTAATTTTTCACCATGTCATGTATCACTGCAATCTCTAGAAGTAATCTATAACAATTTCAACTAAAATGAATGTTTCATCATGTTTCATTTATTTGACAAATTATTTTGTATAGTAGTGTCAGGGGCATCATGCACTCATTATTTTTGAGGGGGCACTATACAATAAACGGGCTCACTCTTGTCATATGACAAAACCAGTGTTTCAGGTGTTTGCCGCCTTCTTGTATGTTCTTGGCCCTCACTGAGTTCTGAGGCTGTACAAATTCTCTTGGGACGATTACTCAAGGCCGAGCTGACTTCTAAGAGTTTGGCCCTATTGCCTCCTGCAGGGCTTCCTGCAAAATACTTGGTCACTCTGGGCCCTTTTTGGTGCTTAAGGCAAGTTCAAGTATTAGTCGTTCCTCTAGCATAGCATGGCGGGATTGTACGGGTTCCCCATAGCGTCTTAGCAGACGCAGTACAAGTGAAGTATTGATTGTAGTGGTCGACCGATATGGGTTTTTTGACAGCCGATATTTTAATTTATATTTAAGATATTTGAAATCATTTGAAATTGGATTCAAAATAATTGTGTAAAATAAACATACTTATACTTTAGAAGACAAAGCATTTTTCACAAATAAATAAATATTTAATAAAAATCTAATTAAAAGGAAGTAAACACTGTAACCAACAGGGCACTCAGTATTCTAGGAAGTTTGTGTGCATTGGGAATCATTTATAAAAAAAAATTCAAATAAAGCCAAGGTAACACTCATTTTACATAGAGCACGCAATAAAAATGACATGAATATGACAATGGGCAAATGCATAAAGCGCAGCGTCATTTGAAATCACTAACTTAGTTTAAAGTTTGACGATCGCGCATCTCCAGTGAAGCTGAACTCTCCTCCTGTCAGCATTCAATTCACACGGACAGACCGTCACACAGAAAACACGCGATCATGCAGGATACATGCACACTTCACAAGATCTCACAGCTGGATCCAACTAAGTTTGCAAGGTTTGTGAAATTAAATGTTCATTTGTCATTCAAAGATTTGTCTAAATGATATAAATGCGTATTTGCTGAATGCTGACGGCAAATGAGAAAGTATTATAATGTTTGCCTTTCTATTACTAATAATATTAAAGCAATCGTTATAATACTTTTTTTGTATACATTTTAATTCCTTTGTTTAACAGTTCTATCTGATTATTAGACATACTTCTATCCATATTAGACAGAACTGAACGACGACAGTGAACAAGAGGGAGAATGTGAGCGGTGTGCGCAAAATAAAAGTCAGCTGCACCATCAAAATAAAAGTCCCGCCTCGAACACATCGGCCAAACAGAATGCCGATATTATGCCGATATTTGAAAAATGCCAAATATCAGCCGATATATCGGCCTTGGCGATATATCCGTCGACCACTTATTGATAGGGAACGTACTCGGTTACTAACGTAACCTCGGTTCCCTGAGATACGGGAACGAGTACTGCGTTGCTGTCCATGCTATGTAGCTGCATGTCGTCGCTTCAGTCGAAGTAACCTGAGGTAACCTGCGGATCCTATGACAAAATGCACGGTTATATAGCCAGATGGCCCCACCCATTCTGGCAGGCTCTGGCGGGCTTCGTTGCCATAGACTCGTGCAGCTCCGCTGCCGAGCCATTGGTTTGTTTTTAATTCACTGCACGAACCAATGGCCGTGCAGTTACACTGCGTTATTGAAAAGGCTTCAGTCATCGGAGAAAGAGGAGTTTTCCCCATAGCGTCTTAGCAGACGCAGTACTCGTTCCCGTATCTCAGGGAACCGAGGTTACGTTAGTAACTGAGTACATTACGTCATCTTGAAAAACAATGGAGGAAACAGTGGGTCAGGACACAAACCCTGCAGGGCCTACAGACCACTGCTGTCCTTTCTCACTGATGAAGGCAAGTAAATCTGCTATGAATTGATTTCAAATGTTCCCACAGGACAGCAGAAAATACAGGGAGATCATGTGGAGGAAACGCAACCGAACACTGAGACATTAGTCATTTTCCCAAATAAACCAGCATACACACATTAGACACTGACAACAGCTTCCTGTGTCACAGATCTAACGCTAATATCAGCGCCTTCAGCTACTAAATCAGCTTTAAACAGGAGAAAACGAACAGCATATTGACACCACTGACAACGCAGTCTGACACATGTGCAATTACAGAACTCTAATCTCAAGATGTCCATGAACCTATCAACGTCTATGATATTTTTCATTTTGAATTATATATAAAACCTACATTTTTAAACCTGTTCTGTGAGTCAGTTTACACAAAATTTGTCATATACATCTATAGTAAGAAAAGTAAAAAATTATTTAAAATTGTTTAGTCATCCAGTTGATATGGTAAAAATCAGTAATTCCCTAATTAATAACTAACTAGTCTAAATATTTTGACTGGATTATGACAAAATGTTCATTTTAAATAAATAAATATATAGGCCTATATATATTTTTATTTGTATTATTATTTCACTTTTTTAAAGTATACACATTTTGCATTCCCGGGTCAGATTTGACCCGACGAAACGTAAGCTTATAAAACAAATATATTTTTTGTTTGTTTTTACCTAAAACCATATAATATCAGATCAGTAACTTCTCATTAATGAACGAATGTGCAAAAGAATGTTACCGTGGTTTACTATGTTATACATTTACCCCCTTTTTATTAATTAAAAAAAGAGATTCTTGTGATGCAAAAATTTGTTTTCAACATTCATGGGAAATTTTATTTCAATATATCATTGTATGAAATTTATAAGAACATATAAACGGATCATTACCAGTATTATCTCCACTGTAATTAACTACATTTAATTAAATTGACACTTTATTTTTACAGTATATTTAGATTGTGACACTAATATCAGAGTATATAATAACTTATAATGAATTTATTAAATTAGTCAGATTTGTGTGCACACCTCAGGATGAAAGTGGCTAGTGGTTGCTTAGGAACGATATCCACAAAAATAATCTCATAATCTCATCATCATCAAGAAAATATTATCCTCCATACAGTCAGGTTTGGAGAACAAGAAACAATCACTACTAGTAACATAACAGAGGAAAGTCTTTCTCCACGGCAACAAATATTATTGTCCATCAGTCAACGGCATGAATGTTAAAGAAACAATCATCACAAGGCTCATCCATAATTCACCAATTATCCTCAGTTCAGTTCAAACACTGACTAAAAGAAGAACCAACAGCATTCACATGTTTTATAAAAGAAATAAAGGGAACTGCCAGAGGACAGACATTTCTCAAAAGCAAACAGAAAATAACTTGCAGTGAAATCAACAAACACATGTATCAAATCTAAACTGTACGAGAGCATCTGATGTTGAATTAAGTTAACAAACGTTCAATAACTTCAAAATGCAACAGACTGATGGGAGCGCAAACACAAAGCAGAGATGTTTAGATATTACATTCAGAAAGATGAAATACATACACAGCTCACTCGATTGCAGTCCGCCCGCACCCGTCTGCTTTTTATCTTCTTCCGAAAAGTGATTTTACTCGTAAAACTCATAATTATGCATGGGTTCGCACGCACGCACTGATATGCTGAGGCCACGGATGAGTCGACTTTAGCGAGAGAAGCAGAACTTTCCTGAGAGCAAGTGAAACCTGTCAGACGGAGCACGTAGTCGGGGGGAAGTAGACCTGCAGTGACATGTGACTTCAGCAGCAGAGACAGATGGAGAGCGACCATGACAGCCATAAACACAGCTTTTTTTTTTTACATCTGCATTTTGGCTCACTTACACTGTCAGGGTTTATTTGAGTCCAGATGCATTTTTATATATTAGAGAGTAGATGGAAGTAGTTGTAAGATTCTACAACAGTCCCTTACAATCAGTGTAATGAAAGCTGCGTGTATTTTAGTGTGTAGAGTAGAGAGAGACTGATGCTGTATATTGGCTGGCCAATAGAGTGATGCATTTTTGTAAGCCAAAATCCAGAAACAAGCTGCATTTTACCACTTCCAGTTGCCTCGTCCCAAAGTCAGTGGGGTTTTGGTTAAATGCCTGACATAAGGTCTTGGTGAACACAAGCTCAAGATATCTTCACAATTTATTCTCTGTCCTAAAATACATCAGTAATGCCCCCTTGTGTTTTTAAAGCTTTTATTTGTCTTAAAAAAAGCAGTTAAATGAGACTACAGAGGTTGTCAAAGACTTTAAACATCATCACATCACTCACATGCTTTAAAGGCCTCATCGTGCTCTTAAAAACTATTTTCAGGGAAAATGTCTCTTAAATAAAGACTGGAACAATTGCTTAATAGTTTGGTTATAGTCTACGTTTAGCTTTTTACTTCTGCCGATTGTATTTCGGTTTTAAATTTCATCATCATAACCAAATTTCTGTTAGAATGATGCAATTTTGTTGGCCACAGAGCTTTTTTCCGGCAATAACCCAAAAACCAACGGAAAAGTCCTATTGGGTTTTTGTCGAGGGAACCACGGTGATGCTCACTTACGGGATGGCCTACAAAATTACATCATCACAGCTGCGGTCTATGAAAAAGCCAATATTTGGCCACTTTGAGATTATAGGCATCACGAAACAACCCTATCTGATTAACAGAATTTGTAGTTCCACCTTTTGTGTTTCAAAATTTATTGACAGTGTTTCCATGTACAATGCACAAACAGGTGGCAAAGTTAGGTAATACCTGAAGTCATTTACCCTGAAATTCATTAGCTCCACCCAGCAAGAAGTCCACCTTTTTTGTAAGACTTTGAGAAAAGAGCATGCAGTTAACCTTAAAATACTTCACCAAACTTGGTCAATATTATGCCAAGACAGAAGATGATAAATTGCTAAAGAATATATATTTTTATTTTTATCTCCGATGATTTTGCAATGGCACGGCAATAAATTTATGATGAGAAAAGACAGTAATTGTTTCATATCTTCTGCATCCACTGAGTGACGTTTGCACAGTGAGGCTGATCACATGCATGTGATTATTGTTTGTCACTTACAACAGGCAACAAGATCCAACACTACAATATTACAGTACTATTAATACTGAAGTCCTCTGATTTCATTTTCAATACAGTCCATAAGTGAGATGCAAGATGGTACTAGTTGTGCTTTTAGAGACTAGAGACTTGACCTTCGCGACTGCGACTGACCAATCAGAATCAAGCATTTCAGAGAGCCATGTAACACAAATAATTAACACATAAGCCATACATTATGAGGCTCTGAACTTTTCAGCCATTTTTTTAGGTTTACTTAAGGGAATCATATCTGCAGCTTAAGGCCTACTTAAGAGGTCTGTTCTTTCTTACAGCATTGCTTTCGTGCATGAACCGTGCCTTTAGTCTTCTTTATTTTACGCAGAGCTGATAGTCAGTGTTAGCTGTGTCAGTGAAACACAGCAGACTTCACTTCCTTACTTAAATGGTAAAACTGCTACTTTTTCATGTCAACCCATGTTTATTTAGACCATTAACACCACTCTCACATGCTTTTTCTTCAGTAGGGCATGGCCTAAATACACACACAACTTTCGCTATCTGTCAACTCTCTCTCTGTCTGCATGTTCATTTTTTTTCCACTTTGAACCATATTTGACACATTCAATTTGACTGTATCGGCTGTGTGCACTTACACACATGCATAGCTTACTGATAGGATCAGTCAAGCTGCCAGACAGACACCACAATGGTTGGGTGTCCTACATGCGGCTGATGGTGGTCGATCACAGGGTATGTGTGGAAGTAGTGTGATTTGTGGGGCCAGGGGAGACCGTATAATTCTAGCTACAGGAAATGGGAAAAATGGAAATTTGGCATTTTACACAATCCAAATTAACATGCTTTTCCCCAGCCCACATACTGCCTGGCCTCCACTGATACTGTAGCCATTGATATTGTTTACTCAACATTTAAATAGCCTGGTTCAGTGTTGGCTGTAAGTGGACATCAGAGCACTTCTGAAACCCTCCACCTCCCCCAGCTCCACCTGTCTAGATCCAATATGGGATTTATGTATGCTATTCAGGAAACAGCATACATACAAGCATATAGCAGCATGGCTGTGTATCTATTGGCAGTAGTGCTTGCTCTGCAGTAAGCATTATATAGGATATAAAATATATATATATATATTTTTAATATCCTATATAAGTATAAGCTAAAACTATATATAATTGCTGAACACAAATTCAGCAATTACTCTTTACTTAAAATACATAATATGGTTCTTTGGAGATATGATATTCAAGAAAGCCTGACTGATCAGTTATCAAAGAAGCACGTCAAAATTATTCAGGAAAGTACATTTTAGAAGTAACAGAAGCACTTGGCGGGAAATCGTAAGGAGACTTATTTCATAGCACAATCTGACCTTCGTGTTAAGCTTTCATTTTGCTAGAAAAAGAGCAGGAGAAATACCAATCAAGTCTCATAGCCAGCAAAATCTATGAAAAGAGTGACTGTTTCATCTCACACAATAAGATGCAACGTGCAGAAGTGAAATGCGGCTGTTGTCCACACAGGAACTAGTACCTACTGTAGCCAAAGCACAGTAAACTCTTTTAACCTTTTACAAGGTCCATATTTACAAAATATAGACTCGTTCAAATTATAGAATCCATACTCTGGTCTCATGAGATGAAGTAAATCATCTGAAATGTTATGGTGTTGCTAGAGGAGGAGTACAGTGAGAAGTGCCTGGTTCTCACACTGAAGGTAAGTGGTAGTAGGGGTGTATAGGGATGTATGAGTGCTTTATCAATGCTGTCATGAATTTACACACCACTATGTGATGTAACAGAAAAACCTGCAACAGAAGATGCTACCCTCTCCTCATTCCCTACATTTTAACATCACAATGACAATATACATTCTCCCAAAACCTTCAGTGGACAATCCTTTCATTCAACCATTAACACTCTTGAGCACCTGTGAGGGATTTTGAAGAGCAACACTCAACACTTTAAGAATTTAGCATGATGAAAATATGACAAAAAAAGTTATATTTTTAGACTTTTTAAACCTTTGCAGTGTCAAAGAAAACAATCAGTCATCTTGAATGTATATTTGCAGTTCTGTGGCTGAAACGTAAATCTTTTTTTTTTTCTAAACGCCCTCTTAGAAGAACAGAGTAAAAGGAGAAAAAAGCAAAACGAATGAAATGAATGAAGGCATAAGTAACTCCAGATGCAGAGCTGTTTTCTTTTTCTGTTGACCTACATGGAAAATCACTGCAGCAGTTGACATGTATTCCTACTCATTAGATTGAGAATGAGCCATATCAACTTAAACATAGTAAATGAAACACAGCGTAAGTCACTTTCTTTGCCTCGCTCTCTCGTGTCTCTCAGTCCCTACAGAACATAAGCACAGCTGTTGCTCGGTTTTTCCCAAAGATCTCAGCATTTTTCCAGGAGTTTCAGTTCCCATGGGTGTGCCTGCTGCACTACTTCTTCCGCTCTCTGTCTGTCAGAAACAGGTCTGCATGCTGGATCAAACCCCACTCCAGCTCTTTTCTAAACCTCTCATGCACACACAAGACTAGATCTTCACTAGATGGACAGATACATGAAACAATATAATGTGGAATGCACTATATTCTCGTTGTACGTTACAAAACTGCCCTTGTTTCCATTGTTAAACAACCCATCTTTAATCAATGAAAAACACATCACAGATCCCTGTTCTTCATTCTGCACTTAATACATCAGAGACAATATAACTTATCAGTCACCGGTCTGTTAACATAATAAAGCTAATTCCACTTTGGATCATTTGGTTTGGAACATCTGGACTGAGCTGTCTTAGATAATTATGATTCATTGAAAAAGTAGCTAACACTTTATTTATATTGTGCTTGTTACACAAACTTACTATATTAATAACAATAAATTATGGATAATTACATGCAACTAACCTTAACCCAAACCCTCATCCTAAGCAAATTTTGCAATGCATGCAAGATTCAGATTCTTCTTTAAAACATTGCTTTATCAAATTAAATATATAAAATAATGTTAAACTCTCATTGGTGCTCTTGTAGGAATGGCACAGTGACTGGAGCAGATGTCCAGTATCACTGTTCATCCTCTTTATGTTCAATAAACTTGATCCTAAGCAGATTTGAGCTCATGATGACACATCTATTTAAATGCTGTTGTCCACATACAAAGAACAGGCCTCAGCATCTTAAACTTAGGAAGTCCAACCTTATATACAGAGCTGGGCTAGGATATAGTTACAAATCAGGCAGCTGAGCTCTGCTATATGGTATACATCGCTTTCCATGACATTGTGTATGCAAAAATAAAAATATATATGTCCAATCAAAAAAAAAAAAAAAAACGAAACTACTGAAAAAAAAATTCTATACATAAAACTAAACATAAAACTAAATTCCATTAAATCAATGAGTGTTCTATGTAAGAGTTATAGTGAAATTTTGAGAGTGAAGAACTAAGCATGCAAATTCCATTCTAATTCCAAAAACTGCAGTTTTGAAATGTTTTAGAATTCTGGAAGTTTTCAGTAATTGCTGCTATTTATCAAAGGTTGGGAGGTAAGAAGCTCTGGTTACCATGATGATAACGGGTTCGCTGGTGACCATCCCCTCTTCCGGTGCAGTGATTTCCAAGAGAAGTTGTTCCTGCTGGTGAGAAAAGATGCGTGAATGGTTTCTTCTCATTATGGAGTGTAGTAGACTGTTGGTACAGCCCATGCCTGAAGATCCCAAACCGGCATAGAGCTTCAGGGGATTCCAACCTGAAGCTGTATCCTCCGAAGAACCACTTCTTAAAGTGAACGCTAGCTTATTTAAATGGTTCACAGCTAGGACTAATTTGGGGTCATCAAAAGCGATAAAATTACTTTTTAAGGTCTAAGATCAGAAAAAGACTTAAACTGCTGATTAAGTCCAGTAAGTGTGTGCCCTCTCATCGTCATCTCATTCTGTCCCCAGTTGTATCTGTCTGCCTGGCCAGGTCTGCCTCTGCAGATCCACTAACATCCAGTGAGTGTCTTCCAAAACCACACACACTCTCTCTCTTTCTGGAGAAGTGGAGCACAGGAAACACTGACAACATTGTCTCACACAGATCAGCTGCAGCTGTGCACAGCTGGACGCACCAATCAGCACCCGCCCTCCACATCAGCTGACCAGGAAAAAGAGCCAAAATCACGCTGGCAGTATACACACTCCCACAGTCTGCTCCTGGACCCTCGCTCTCACATACTCACATTTTTTTACCCCTTGTTTTCTTCCACTCTGTTCTTTTAGACTTGCGATTTATGAGAAAGGTTTAGGTTTATCTCTGAAAGAGTGAACTAATAAAATCAAGCTGGGTTCCGTTTAGCAAATAGAGATGTGTAAATGTGTCTGATTAGGTTGGTATGAACTATTAAGCAGCTACAGGCAATAGGATGAGCCTCAGATGGCAAGCAAACAGACCATCCCGTAGTGACAAAGCATTGACAGTTGCTTAGGGTTTTGGTTTTGCGTGACGCACTTTGAAACTTTTGCATTGACTACTGCACCATTGTTTGAACTAGTCCCTGCACACACTTGTCTATTATTGTGGTAAGTTTCAGGTTAAGGCCCCTAAACAGCGCTGTGGTTGTGGTTGGTCGCTTTACATGCCTGTCACACAGAATCTTCCAGATTAAGTGGAGAATAATATCAAACTTTTTTGGACTCTTTCTTTGTAATCCAAAAAAAGAGAGATTCTAGATTAGAGACACACTGCTCTGCACATATCTAGTCCAGTCATGAAACTCTAGATGGCACAGTTTGGTTCTGTATTTGCTGTAACCCCCCTGAAAGTCTTGCAGTGCGCTTTCAGAAACCTTCCACCTCCCCCAGCTCCACCTGTATAAGTCTGCTTTGAATAAGTGTGTCTTGTTTTGCTCACAGCAGCATGTCTGTGGATGTATTGGCAGTAGCAAGTCTCTGTATTTGCTCTTACTATTTTGAAAGGTGTCATGATTGAATAAGATTCTACACATATTCTGAACATTTGAGTGTTTGCAATATAAGAATTGTTTTACTTTTACTGTATCTCACTTTAATCACTAACACTTTAAAGTAAAGTAAACTTGTACCCTGACCTCTGAGCAATACCAAGAATCCCACTGAAAATTACAACTCCTCCCCCAAGACCATTCGGTTCTCAATTCTATAAAAATAACTAAGTGACGTAGACTCATTAAGGCTGATATACTCATCTGGTTTGAGCCAGCTGACACACAGAGAGCATCAAAACAGATAATTTGACAATTACTGTACGACCTAATTGAAAAATGTCTGCAGCTGGAATGACATGAAGTTGACAACGGTTGAGTTTTTTAAATTTTTGATTGAAATATCCTTTTTACAATGTATTTGTATGTATGTGTTTATTTTAAGAGTGCTAGATCTTTCTGGCATGTTTGTTGCTATGAATTTAGACAGTTTTGCATGTTATCTGTATAAACCACACTCTGCAAGCCACACATATGAGTCAACTGTGAAGCAAAATAACAGGTTACTGCACATGTTGGCCACTAAAAACAAAGCATTTGCGGACAGAACGCATTTACACTTGTACTCGCAACTGCATCAGTTGAGAGCACATGTTTACAATGTGTTTAGCCGTTTAGTGGCTGAGAACTGCAAAAGAATGTATGTGTGCGACACATGAGGTTACTTCTGCGTAAAACCTCAACTCACAGGATATTGCACACATCAAAACTTCTGAGAAACAGAAAGCAGGAGGCTGTGTGTGTGTGTGAGTGTGTGTGTGTGTGCCATTTAAAACATTTTAATCTTTAATCTTTTTTTTGATCTCAATGATTGGAGATTGATTAACTTTATTCACACTGCCTGTGATTTTCAGCTTCTTCTTTTTTTACACAGCAAAATCCTTGGTGGTAAATGTACACAGCTTGGTGTCTTGAGTCCAGTCTAAGGACAGTAAAAAGTCAAACTTGAGCAGTGTTGCAGTTAATTAGTTAGTTAAGTGATGAATAAAGAAATTATTGACCAATAGTGATGACACCTACTGTCAACAAGCAGAATCACTGAAGGAAAGAGAAACAGCAAAGAACAGAGAAAAAGAGGAGACGAGCAGGAACACAACAACTGCATTTGACTTGTGATGAAATAAGCCAAATAAAAGAAGACATCGAGATCTCAGCAGACGATGATTAAACAGCTCCACAAACAGCGTTACCAGCATCACTCATTACCAATTTGCCTTTATTTCTTTCATTCGTGTACAAAAGTTTTTGCTGAAAACTAACAAATGTCTGGCTCTAGTTATTGTCTTAAGTCTCCGTTATGGTGATTTGTGTCCCTTGACTTTTCATGTCAACAAAAAAGTTTCATGCTGCAGTGCATAGTACAAAACTTACTGTAAACATTGCTCCCAGCATGCATTGCGGCTTTAATAAATTATGCAGCTGAACTGTCTTAACTTTCTACTTACTATTTTCTGCTTTTATTCGATTTTCTAATTTTATTTTGTAGCTCGATTTGTTCTATTTAGAATTGACCAGTTTATCTGATTGTTGTTTTTGTTTGTATGACGAGTGTTGATGTCTAAGCATGTCTCAATGCCCAATTAAAAACTGTTGCACCAAAAATCTTGTTGCATCATCATGAAAATGTGGTGAGATACAAAATTAAATTTTTTGTTTAATAGTCTAATTTTCCAGGGTCATGCTGTGTACGACTGGTGTCTGAGAACCACTGATCATGTAGTCTGTTTTATAAAAACTGTGCTATTCACTGAAGAGTAACACCCAAAAGATGGCTGCAGCAGCATCATGGTACAGTACAGCATTCCTCTGTCACTCTCTGAGTCCTGAGTCTGTTCCTCAAAGAGTATTTCTCAGACTCAGAGATGCTCGTTGTGACCGTCGGGCCAAGTTCACGCCTCTGAGAGTAAATGGTGCAAGTCCAAAGACCAAGCTGACCTGAGCAAGTATCAGGTCCTGGATTTTGAAATGCTGGAGGAAAAGAGATTTAAAAACTGATTAGGTTTAGGTGAATTGGTAGAAAGAGTTCCACTAAATGGATGTCATATCATGAACGGGCGAAACCAGGTTCTAAAGGCTGCTGAAGGTAGCAGTGGCATCTCTAAAACGTTCGGACACATCACTGAAACGGATGATTTCAGTCTAGCACAAGCTCACTGAATCTCGCTGTCTAAACCGCAAAATGAATTTCTTGTTTACATTGAATCATAAATTGTTTTATGATAACAGTATTGGAGAGAGTACAGAATGCATTCAGTGAGCGCATGATCTGAACACAACTGTAGCGTTTTGCAGATTTTTTAAAATTTTCGCTCAACACCGTGTGTGATTTATTATAATGCTCAACGCTGGGGGAAAATGCGCATAAAGAAATTGTATGCATTGTGAGCAGATCTAAACGTATGCCGCAATAAACACTTTTAATTTATTTTCACATTTCACTTTAATCGCGACAGTCTTAAAAGATTTAGTTTAACTGAGCAGGGGCATTTTTATTGACCTTTTATATGGTTTCTTGAAATTATAATAAAGTGTTTTCTTATATTATAAAGTACCGTTTACGGCATTTAAGTCTTTTTATGTCCTTAAATTTGATGTGACAATGACGATTAATGTCGATTACGACACGTCATATTCATGACATTCTTCACATTATTTTAGTAGCATGAAAAACTAAATGTTTATTCAATTTGGGATTAACATACAGAAAACGAGCAAAAAACGTTCGGACACATCACTGAAACGGATGATTTCAGTCTAGCACAAGCTCACTGAATCTCGCTGTCTAAACCGCAAAATGAATTTCTTGTTTACATTGAATCATAAATTGTTTTATGATAACAGTATTGGAGAGAGTACAGAATGCATTCAGTGAGCGCATGATCTGAACACAACTGTAGCGTTTTGCAGATTTTTTAAAATTTTCGCTCAACACCGTGTGTGATTTATTATAATGCTCAACGCTGGGGGAAAATGCGCATAAAGAAATTGTATGCATTGTGAGCAGATCTAAACGTATGCCGCAATAAACACTTTTAATTTATTTTCACATTTCACTTTAATCGCGACAGTCTTAAAAGATTTAGTTTAACTGAGCAGGGGCATTTTTATTGACCTTTTATATGGTTCGAAAGCGCAGACTATTCCATGAAAAAACAGACTTAGCAGGAGGCTACTCAAGTATTTAGTTCTCATTTTAACCATAATTTCTATTTGTCGTTTTCAAGCCATTGCTGACATCAATAGAGATCGCACTACAGCCACACGCGCAGACTCCAGCGGAGCTGTTTTAGGCTTATTTTATGTAAAAAAATTAACTATTCAGTAAGAAAGTGAATTATTCTGAAATCAATGCAACTGCCTTTTCAAGCACTTTATCCAAAATCCAAGCATTTTTCAAACCTTGAAAACACTACATTAAAATTCAAGCATTTTCAAGGAATTCAAGCACCCGTGTACACGCACACAATTAATTCTTGGTTGAACGATCAATTTAAAGGAGTTAAAAAATCTTTTCGTTTACATTCAAGTTATATCATCGCAAAATTAAAAAATTTAATGAGTCCACAATAAAAGTTTTGATATCAGGTGACTAAATATTCAACCTACCACATGCCACGTGGCACAAGCTAACTGGTCTCTGTTGGATATGCAGCCACTTTATTTGCTTGGTCAACATTTAAATAGTTTGGTTCAGTGTTTGCTGTAAGCACGCTTTCAGAAACACTCCACCTCCCCCAGCTCCACCTGTATAGATCTGCTTCGGGTAATTTCATATATGCTATTTGTGCTGCAGTAGTACATCTTTCTGCTCATTGCAACTTGTCTGTAGATACATTAATAAATACGTTAACATTAACAATCATATCCATTACTAGGGATGTGCGATAGTGACAAAAAAATTATATCTCGATATTTTCTGGGATTTTATCGATAACGATAATTAGACGATATTTTGCTGAGTGTGTTATTGTGCTAGTAGCTTAAACTGACTCCTAAGGTTTTTCATATTCTTCATATTCTGTGTGGTGGTCAGTTCATACAGATAGAAATTAATCTTTTTCAATACGTTTAAATAGATTTTTCCATTTTATGGGCATTTATCCCTTTATATATTTGAGCATCATCTTTTGAGTCACATTTTCACATTTAATCAGTGAATTAGAATAATACGACATTAGGGCTGTTATCAAGCAAATGATATCAGTATCAACAAAATTCATCTTTGCAATACAGAGGGAACACAGAAGATGCATCTGAAGAGGCATTTAGATGCACTTACACACTGTTTAATGCAGGACATGAATGCATTTAACCTGCAGTTGCAAATGCATAAATAATGCTTTGATATAATAAACATAAAACGTTGATATACTGATATTTAAAATTATTTAAATAATAAAAGATAATATAAATGTGAATTTCAAACCGCCAGTAGGTGGCAGCAAATCACTGTTAATAAGTGAGTCATTGCGATTAAAGTGAATCTTTTAAACGGGTGATTCATTCAGGAACGAAACACTGTCATTTTGCACTGTGCTTGGAATTATTTTTGTTGGCGAAATAGAGGAAAATCAGTCAAAATGGTCTAGTAAATCTCCTAATTAACTTCTTGTTTATTGAACTGTTGTAAAAAAAATCAATATCACATTTGTAATTGTGGTAATTTTTGGAGAACAAAACGGCACCCTTCATGTGATATTCATTAACTATATGAAGTGGTATAAATATATATACATTTTCTATCCACATGTCTTGAATTTGTGATCATTCTAAATGTATTTTAATAGACTGAAATTTTCAGTGAAAGAACACACTCTAAATGTGCACGCACTTCTCTAGACTTCAGGTAATATAAGCGTGCACCCTGTAGGTGTGTTTTGAATGGTTTTTGCAAAATACTCGATAATGTCAAATCGCACATCGTTAAAACAACAATTATGATATTATCGCAGACGATATATATCGCACACCCCTATCCATTACCATAATAACTATTCTGGGACCTGCCATGATAGAATTAACAATCAAAATGCAACATATTCTGATCATTCTGGAATTCCATGCTTGAAAACAACACATTAGTGGACCTACGCAATTGTATGCACATGCAAATTTTACATGCAAATTGTATGTAAATTTGTCCTGTTCTGGGGGATGGGGAGTGTGAAGGCCATCAGTAAAGTGTATTAATAGTTCTTCACTCCTGCGCTGCTGTTTGAATTAATTCTTGCATTCTCTAGGGGCATTCTTGAGTGGGAAGCTAGTATGCAGCTACTGCAGTCCACCTCCATCTGCAGCCAGTGCCAGCTGAGAAAGAGAAGGTCCTCATACATACTGTAAGCCTTTGATGCACTCTTTCATTTTACACTTTATCTGGGGAGGTCAAAAAGCAAAAGTTACAATTCCTCACAGGTAGACTGTTACAAGTCTTACTTTTTAATACTATGTTTCCTAAATGGGGCACTCTTGTGCATGATTACAGAGCTTAAGATTCTTTGGTCCCCTTATTAATAATCAAATACAAAAACGGCGGGAACTTACAAAAGTACAGCATACAATAGCAAAACATTTTACATAATGAAAAAAAAAATGAGATCAAGTCCCAGTACTTAAGTTTCATAAGTCTTTTTTTTTTTTTTTTTTTTACAAATTCCTTAAAGAGGATACTTGAGGATACTTACATTTTGTCATGTAATTCTTAATTCCACTTTATGTGAAGAAATGGTCTAGGTTACTAAATGTAATCCTGGGTCCCAAAGTGGAAACGAGGTGCTGCGACATAAGCAATGGGAACATGTCTGTGGTCTGTGGTCTGAACTCTGAAGCCCTAGAGAATCATGTCAAATCATTGGCTGATGACTCTGAAGCGCCACCCATAAAGAGCTATTTAACCCTTATACATATAGCACTCTTATAGGCAAGCACTTGGAATTCTATTCTCAGATTTTCTGCAAGGTGCACAACCGTGAGTACTCTGTTGAGAAATCCAGCATATGCTGGTTAGGTATGTTTTGAAGCACGGCTGCTGGTTTGAGCTGGTCCTTAGCTGGTCAAGAGCTGGTTTAAGTTGGTCATGTGCTGGTCCTGAGCAGGAGCTAGTTGCTTAGGACCAGCACATGACCAGCTAAGGACAAGCTTAAACAAAGCGGCATTACGTCACGAAAGCGCGGACTCAGAGGAAGACCACAAGGTTTTAGGGAGTGATTTGGGACAGGGCCCTAGTTTAGGATGCTTAGAGGTGAAAACAATCCACGTGTCTCCTAAGCACCAGAAATTGAGACTGCAGCGACCTCTAACAAGAACCCCTGGTGCAACCTCCAAAGCAGACAAAAAGTTGTTTAAACTTTTTTGTTTGCATACGCAAACCTCTCCATCTCAAATGTAGAAGCAAAAAAGAGGTCTGCAAGGCAATAACCTGAGACTAGGGCTGGGCGATTTTTCCGATTTGATCGATTAATTCAAATTAAATGTTTTGCCAAGATTTTTTTTTTTTTTAATAAATCAAGGAATCTCGATTTTGAAAAGAAATATTATACAATTTTAGAATTAGACACTTTGACAATATGCCAATGATGATCCAACCGCATGTCGGCGCATGTGATGAACCGCTCACATGTGACGTGCTCTGTGAAGGACCATAAATATATCGCTAGGTGCCATTCACACAGAATGTGCTTTTGTGTTGAGCGCTGCGTTTTTAGACTGCCATTTCATGCATGAGACGCTGCAAGAGACGTGAGCGCAACAGTCAAATGTGTGCAGGTTTACATAGAAAAAACTATGGAAAAGCAGTGCAATTGAAATAAAAACCTGTAAAGAACTACTACTACTGTAAGTCTGATATATCATGTTTGCATCATGGTGACAGGCTGAAAGCTGCTGTTCATTGTTTTTACAAAACATTTATAGTTAATAGTCTACTGGTGTTATACCTTCAGTCATATTGAATTTGAATTACCTTGACGTGAGAATTTTTAAAAGCCTTTTCCTTGTATTATTTCTGAACACATAATATGTATACAGTAAGACGAGTTTGTACAAGATGTAAGTGTAGTTCATGCATCTTTTCTGTTCTGCAAAGACATTTAACAAGGGATTTGTTTAACATTTACATCATGTTGACAACTTCATGTGTGTTGCAATTGGAATAGAATTTTCTTAACTAGAGGGTTAATAAAGAAAAAGTTACTTGGATCATGTTGTAGGTACATTTTCAAGCCGACTAGTTAAAAATCGTAAAAATCAAGAATCGGTCAAACGTTCTGAAAAAATCTATATATATATTTTTTTTTTGCCATATCGCCCAGCCCTACCTGAGAGCTAAAGGAAGCAAAGACTACTTTGGGAAAATAGCCTTCAACATTCTTGTACAGGTTCACCTGCAACCCCAAGTCTCTCAAATGTTTGAGGATGACATTTTGATGCTGTCTAGCTAGCGAAACTCTAAATGTGAACTGATACCAACCAATCATCAAAATTATTCCGGATGCAAATGCTGTGTTATTGGAGGCGCATTAAGACTACATCCTTACTATTTGTGAAGATGTGAGGAGCAGCTAACGGAAGGACACAAAAAACTGGTATAGCCTACTCTGCCCTCTGAAAGCAAACCAGACATCTCCTCTGTTTTTGCACAATATGAAAATAAAATATTGTCTTTCAAATCTATAGTCACAAACCAATATCCTATCTGTCATATTATCTGCTTCTGTGTAAGCATTCTGAATGAGTGCTTCATCAATATTAAATAAATATTTTCTCAAATCCAACAAATGGACCTGACTGATGGAGCCAGAGGAGGAATCACCAGGCTTCTGACAGCTGACAGGACCTACAGAAAGAAGTAACAGTACACAGTAACAGTTGAAAACAGTCAACATGGAAATAAAATAAAGTGATGCTAGAGCCAAGGGATGTGAAGGCCATTTGAACATGGCCACAGCTTAAGTACAATTAAGTACAAACCCTGACTCTACAACTTAGTAGCATCAAAGAGGAGCCTGACATGGTCCAAAGAGAACTGAAACATTCCTACAGATTGCAACAAGAAGCATTGTTCACTTCCCCTACTAAGTACAGAGATGCATGGGGGATCTCACTAGCCAGCTTTCTAAAACACATGGAAGGGACTGATCCAGACAAACTGTAAAATTGCACACAAAGTGACCTCAACAGATAACACCACAGGAGACCATGGCATGCACACCTAGCGGCAAGTCATTGACTATCACTAGCAACATCTAACAAGTTCTAACTCCCAAATCTACATGCTATTGTGAGTCACCACTGATCACGGCCTGCCTCCACACAATGACTAGTCAACAGCTGTGTGACTTGACACAGAAGGCCTTTAACAAACACAACAGCTCTCTCTCTCTCTCTCTCTCTCTCTCTCTCTCTCTCTCTATATATATATATATATATTAGGGCTGTCAGTCGATTACAACTCTTAATCTAATTAATTACAGGGTGCTGTGATTAATCTAATTAATTGCAAACAAAATTTGGCATGAAAATACCCCAAAAGATAATTTAATGCTATCATTGTGTTAAATATTTAGGCTACAATGGCCTAACATAAAGCATGGAATATAAATAATTTGAGAAACATCTCAGTATTAGTATTTTTTTTTCATTCAATGAAAGTCACTGGTAACCAAAACAGCTTTGTTACCAACAGTCTTAAATATTTCTTCTTTTATGTTGTGCAAAAGAAAGTCATACAGGTTTAAAACAACATGAGGGTGAGTATTTATTTATTTTTGGTGAACTATCTATGGTGACCGAGAAGTGCAAAACAAATCACAATTCTGAAAACAAAAGAACAAATTACAAACGCAAATGCAAATCTAAAAAACAAAAGAACAATTCAGAAAACACAACAACAATTCAGAAAACATTATAACAAGTCAGAAAACACAACGACAAATCCAAAAACAAAATAAGTCAGAAAACACAATGACAAATCCAAGTATAGGTTTCTGTGGACCAAAAAGGGGGCATTTCTCAAACGTTCGTTGTTGTTCGCTTGGCATTATGCGAGTGGCGCCATTGGCTTGAGGGGGCAGCCCACCCATTCGTTGTTTGGACAGATCACCGTAATCTCGAATATATTCGTTCGGCTAAGAGATTAAATGCTAGACAGGCTCAGTGGGCTCTATTCTTTGCACGGTTCGACTTTACCATTTCCTACAGACCAAGCTCTAAGAATACTAAGCCCGATGCGCTGTCTCGTCAGTTCGGTTCCTCGGAGGACGGCTCATCCACAGAGACTATCATGCCTGATGGTTGTGTGCTTGGGGCCGTGGTCTGGGAATTCGAACGGCAGGTAAAGAGGGCTCTGGCTCGCGCTGCTATTCCTCCAGAGTGCCCAACGGGTAGATTGTTCATCACGAAGTCTATGCGTCCAGCTGTTCTCCGCTGGAGTCAGGGTCAGGGGGGAGTCAGGCTACTGTCTTTTAGGTGGCCTGCTTTAGTCCGTGATGTACGCCGTTTTGTAGCCTCGTGTCCAGTCTGCGCCCAGTCTAAGTCTAGTAACTCTCCGCCGGCCGGTCTGCTTCGTCTCCTCCCTATTCGTCTCGTCCTTGGTCGCACATCGCTATGGATTTCGTTATGGGTCTGCCCTCCTCCGCGGGTAACACAGTAATTCTTACTGTCGTTGATCGCTTTTCCAAGGGGGCCCGTTTTGTCCCCCTTCCCAAACTCCCCTCCGCTAAAGTGATGGCGCTTACAGTGTTTGATCACGTTTTTAAGATTCATGGGCTACCCTCTGACATAGTCTCCGATCAAGGGGCGCAATTTGTCTCTCAGTTTTGGAGGGAATTCTGTCGGCAGATCGGAGTTACGGCCAGTCTGTCGTTGGGATTTCACCCACGGACTAATGGACATTAAATATTTCTTCTTTTATGTTGTGCAAAAGAAAGTCATACAGGTTTAAAACAACATGAGGGTGAGTATTTATTTATTTTTGGTGAACTATCTATGGTGACCGAGAAGTGCAAAACAAATCACAATTCTGAAAACAAAAGAACAAATTACAAACGCAAATGCAAATCTAAAAAACAAAAGAACAATTCAGAAAACACAACAACAATTCAGAAAACATTATAACAAGTCAGAAAACACAACGACAAATCCAAAAACAAAATAAGTCAGAAAACACAATGACAAATCCAAGTATAGGTTTCTGTGGACCAAAAAGGGGGCATTTCTCAAACGTTCGTTGTTGTTCGCTTGGCATTATGCGAGTGGCGCCATTGGCTTGAGGGGGCAGCCCACCCATTCGTTGTTTGGACAGATCACCGTAATCTCGAATATATTCGTTCGGCTAAGAGATTAAATGCTAGACAGGCTCAGTGGGCTCTATTCTTTGCACGGTTCGACTTTACCATTTCCTACAGACCAAGCTCTAAGAATACTAAGCCCGATGCGCTGTCTCGTCAGTTCGGTTCCTCGGAGGACGGCTCATCCACAGAGACTATCATGCCTGATGGTTGTGTGCTTGGGGCCGTGGTCTGGGAATTCGAACGGCAGGTAAAGAGGGCTCTGGCTCGCGCTGCTATTCCTCCAGAGTGCCCAACGGGTAGATTGTTCATCACGAAGTCTATGCGTCCAGCTGTTCTCCGCTGGAGTCAGGGTCAGGGGGGAGTCAGGCTACTGTCTTTTAGGTGGCCTGCTTTAGTCCGTGATGTACGCCGTTTTGTAGCCTCGTGTCCAGTCTGCGCCCAGTCTAAGTCTAGTAACTCTCCGCCGGCCGGTCTGCTTCGTCTCCTCCCTATTCGTCTCGTCCTTGGTCGCACATCGCTATGGATTTCGTTATGGGTCTGCCCTCCTCCGCGGGTAACACAGTAATTCTTACTGTCGTTGATCGCTTTTCCAAGGGGGCCCGTTTTGTCCCCCTTCCCAAACTCCCCTCCGCTAAAGTGATGGCGCTTACAGTGTTTGATCACGTTTTTAAGATTCATGGGCTACCCTCTGACATAGTCTCCGATCAAGGGGCGCAATTTGTCTCTCAGTTTTGGAGGGAATTCTGTCGGCAGATCGGAGTTACGGCCAGTCTGTCGTTGGGATTTCACCCACGGACTAATGGACAAGCTGAACGAGTTAATCAGATCTTGGGATGTTTGCTCCATACTCTAGCTGATCACAACCCCTCTTCCTGGTGTGAGCAGCTTCCTTGGGCCGAATACGCCTATAACTCGATACCGTTGTTATCTACCGGGTTATCTCCTTTACATTGTTGCCTGGGTTACCAACCGCCGCTATTTTCCTCTCAAGAGTCAGAAGTTTCCATCCCCTCCGTCCAGGTCCTTATTAAGCGTTCTCAACGTACCTGGAAGAGGGTGCGCGATGCACTACGTAAGACAAGAAAGTGCACCTGTCGGGCCGCCAATCGTCACCGCTCTAAGGCCCCGAGATACATCTGTGACCAGAGAGTATGGCTATCCACTCGTAACCTGCCCCTACAGTCTCTGTCTCATAAATTAGCGCCTACGTTTATTGGCCTGTTTTCGATTGTTAAGGTGCTTAGTCCGGTGGCGGTGCGACCTAGGTTGCCTCCCTTTTTAAGACCCTCCCTCCCGTCCCTGTCAACGGTTCTCCTGTCTATAGAGTCAAGAAGCTGTTGGCTGTCCGCCCTCGGGGGAGGGGTTTCCAGTACTTGGTCGATTGGGAGGGGTATGGCCCGGAGGAGAGAAGCTGGATCCCGGCCCCGGACATTCAGGACCGCTCGCTCATTGAGGACTTCCGTCGCTCTTGCCAGTCTCCTTCCTCGTGAGCGTCCAGGGGAACTCTTCGGGGGAGGGGTACTGTCATGAGCCAGGTTTGCCTCTAGTTTTCTTTTTCTTTCCTATTTCGTGTAGTGCTATCCTAGACTCAGCTGTTCGTGATCACCGCTTCTGTTCCCTCTTTACGCTGATTTACCTCTCTATTTCTCTCTGCGTGTTACAAGGCTCTTTGCCAGATTATTGTGCCTTCATCACGTCAGCTGCGTCACGCCGGATCTGTTTCCTACGTTGTTATGATTTGATCTGAACGAAAACAGCGTATCCGTGTGACGCAGCTGACACAGAACAGCATACGTTGTTTATGTCCAGCGGATATTCTCCAAAATGGCACCAGGGTGATGCAGAGGAGACAAATTGTTGAATAAAGTCTTTTTTTTTTTTTTTTGCGCACAAAAAGTATTCTCGTAGCTTTGTATAATTGCGGATGAACCCCTGATGTGACATGGATTATTTTACAGATCTCCTTGCTACGTTTCTGGACATGGGAACATTTCAGTTGTATTGCTGTCTATCCAGGGTCAGACAGCTCTCAGATTCCATCAAAAACCACAAGGTGGTGGAACGTGACTGTCATTCAACTACACGTTCAAAAACGCTGATTCATTAATTCAAAGAGACGTAATGAAACATGCTGTTGAAATCATTTTAACTTTGAGCGCCACTTTAGAAGGCTCAGCTGACCAGCTATGCGTCGATGCTAAGACAGAGATTTCGCTTTCCGGACAACCAACATGACAACCTATTTTCACAAATATATATGACTCGGCCTGAAGGACAGACGCAAGTAATCACACGCGCTCAGTCGATCTCTCTCTCATTCACTGTCTGTTTAGGCTTGTTAAGTGCAAATCTACGGAGCCTCTGTACAAATCAGCATGGTACACATTATGTTATCATTACTAACTTGTTTAATATTCAGTCCACGTGCATAAAGTGTAAAACGAGAAGGGCATAACCTTACGAAAAAAATAAAACACGGAAAAATCGTGGTTGCTGCGGTTCTTGCATTCCTCTGCGGTTTGCTCGTCAATAGCGCGGTATTGCGATATTGCGGTTATCGCAACAGCCCTAAATACAAAGTATTTTTTAAAAACAAAGTTTTATTAGTATTTTCGTGCCGTGACAGTGAGGGCGGGAACATATGTGACATAGCCACGCACACTTACTAGACTGTCTCATTCTAGTGTTTAATGCCGAGGAGGACTGTAGCCTACAAGGACTGAACTAGGAAGGACACAGCCTTGGTAGGATGCAGCCTTCTGTTTGAGAAGCACCCATTGGTTTCATGCGATTCATTCAGAACTAAACACTAAACACTGCTGTGTTGCATGGAGATGCACTACAGTTCTGTTGTGGCTTTATAGGTAATATTTTCGTTAGCAGAATTGAACAAAAACACACAATATTGTGTTTAAAATATAATACAATATTAACTTCTTATTTACTGAACTGTTGTTTAAAATCACATTTGCACTCGTGTTCCTGCTGAAAAAATCAATAGAACCATCATAAAAAACCTTATGGTTTCCACTACAAATACCATTACAAACATTACAAACCATCAAGTTTTAACCATTAAAACCATTAAAAATGGTTTTCTGTAGTGTGTTTTGGGACATATTCCATTAGGATTTATTGGTTTTAACAAGCCACCAATAGAAGGTGACCAATTACAGTAGAGTCCAACAGGGTCCATTACAGCTTCCATTAAAACCAATACAAGTCCCATTATAACCAGTAAAACCATTACACATTTTGTGATGGTGTCTATTGTTTTTTTTCAGCAGGGGGCCGATATCGTGACAAAAACTGCACTCGTGTGATATTGCTGTCGCTGCTGGTGTGATATCGCTTATCATGTGATATAAATATGACACAAAAAGTCATACAGGGGCATTTTTTCCCCAATATCTTGAATTTTAGGGCATAACTGCATTTATGGAGTTGTTGCCCTGCATCATATTTGACAACAGTCAACTGTATGAAATGTATGATGACGTACAGGTCTGGGGGCGTGGCCATTAGTGACAAATTTGGGAAGAGGACAATATTCCAAAACTTTCTGAAAATACAATATGAGAATTAACAGCACAATTACTAGAAATGTGTACCTTGGAACAACAGTCAACTGTATGAAATGTATGATGACGTACAGGTCTGGGGGCGTGGCCAGTGCGTAAACTGTGCGCTATTTAACTGTAAGTTAACGCGTTACACTGACAGCCCTAATATATATATATTTGTGTGTGTGTGTGTGATGTTATGATAGTTTTTGTTTCAACGTATATTCAAACTAATGAATCCTCAACTTTGAAATCAGTATGATCAACTTTTTGCCTTTTACAAATAAAAATTGGATTCTCAATACAACAAATCTCATAAATTAGACTTGAAATATTGTTAAAAACTTAATTGCTATTGATTTACCTCTAAAAAAAATTAATAAAATAGCAAAATATATATATATATATATATATATATATATATATATATATATATTTACAATGATGTAAGCAAAATCTTAATAGGTCAATATAACCCTTCTAATTAAATTATTATTACTGTGTTTCGTTAGTGACAAATTTGGGAAGAGGACAATATTCCAAAACTTTCTGAAAATACAATATGAGAATTAACAGCACAATTACTAGAAATGTGTACCTTGGATATTATACAATTTGCATACATACATATTTTTTGGAAAAAAATATTTTCCTAAGACGTTTCCAACTCTGACTTTGGATCAATTCTGTAGAATGACCCACATACAACGAATGAGAGCATTTAATATCAAACTGTCATTATCACTACAGGGGGAGGGGGTCTCAGGTTTTCTTAAATGTAAGAAGAAAGTGCTTCAAGGACAAAAGGTTGGGATCCACTGGTTTAGGCATCCTTCGTCATGTAAAAAGCGGAATGCTACAACACAAGGGATATAAGGAGACATTAACATTTGCAAGGTTGGCTAAAAAAGCACACATAGAGAGACATGTTGAAAAATGTAGTCTGGTATTGTCATTAAGAGAGGATTTACATCTAACTCACCTAGAGGCCAGGAAGAGCCATAAAGGAAGAGAGCTGACAGTGATAATGAGGAACTACTCTTCACTAGCAAAGAAAGCCCAGGTCTGCTTTAAAAACATAATCTGGGTGTCTAAAGTTTAGATATGATCATGGTGAGCAGGATGTGAAATCCAAGCCTTGATCCTGGAACAGCACTTTTTCCAAAGCTGGAAGCTGCAAAGCTACAGGCACACAGAATGCATTTTTGTTTTGAAAAACGCAAAATGAGGGCAGTGAATGGGAAGAAAATGCAGGACTCGGGACACATTTTTTAAGGTTTAACTTATTTTAACTTGAGCACCGCATTTTTAGAATGCAGTATCATGTGCAAGATGCTGCAAAAAGTGCAAGGCGTGAGCGCATTGGTCAAACAGTCCATCTACAGAGAAAAACAATAGAAAGAAGCACAATAGAATGGGAAAATGTGCTCTGTGTTAACGGCACCTTACTGTGAATTCCTTATTAGTTTTCTCTGTTTTAGAGACTGGTTAGAATATTGCATTACACATGCACAATGCTATTTACGTTTTGTACTAGCATGTAACTTCATGTTGAGTTTTCAGTTTGCATTCGCTTGGTTCTTTGGTTGTCTGTGCAAATGTAAGTGTACATTTATGCTGTCATTTATGTGAATATGAAGAGTTAATTTGCAAAAACCGATAACGCCATTTTTATTTATTTTTTTCAGAAATCACGTTTTTTTTATTACGCATTCCAGGTAATATCAATCAAACCGCAGTTGGGTTGTTTTGATTAAATAATAATAACTTAAACAAATACAGGTAATTTACTAAATTAAAATTGATTGAAAGTATGTTTTTTTTACATATTAAAAGTTTGTTTTATAGCAAAAGCAGATAACTCCACATTTCATGTTTTAGAGTTTAAAAACACACTCTTTTAATCTTTGTAATCTCCTCAGATGATAATGTAGATGCCTGACAAATGTTGTTGTTGTTGTTGTGATCATAAACTGTATGGATGTGATTACACGCAGCACACGGAGCTTTTCCCTCATCATTGTAACGCGCTGCTTTTGCAAGCTTCCGTGAAAACGTTTCAGCTTTTATTTTAATTTTTCAGCCTGAAGAAGATATCACAGGTTCATCAAGTTCGTCGAAATGATCCTCGATCACTTTTAGTCAGCTTTGACGAAACTCCTCTCAGCTAGCACGTCTTTTCAAAGTAAAAGTAGCCTTGTCACCTGACCTGAATACAGCGTGCTGATTCGCTGAAATGGATTTATCGGCTTCTGTTCAAAAACAACAAGGCGCTTGTCGGCTTCTGCAGTAAAACTTGGACTCGCGATGCCTTGAAAGTGGACAAAACCGGCTTTTTTGACAAAACGTGTTTAGGGTTCAGATCGCGCTATATATGGAGAATAATGCATGGCAATCAGCTCATTTTTTTTAAGTGGCGTTTATCGGTTTTTGCAAATTATCTCTTCATATATATTTGGAAAAGTCAGTCACATAATACATTTATTGTTCATTGTTGATTGTATTTTTGGTGATGTTAGCATATTTATGGCTAAATAACAGTGGACAAAAATAATTTCTATGTATTTTATTTTGTGTTAAAATCTAATTTATTTAGTTTATGGTTAAAGTAAAGCGTATAAACTCATCTGATGGCTCTCGGACAGGAGCTTGAGCCTGAAGTGGCGAATGGTTGACATTAGAAGGCTGCGTAAGATCTTTTTCAGGCCTGTTTCTGCAAGATTTTCTCCCTCTCCCGCTTGCAACTTTCTTACGTTACTGATTGTAATTATCTTAAAAAAGGCATTGCTAATAAGTGGCAAAATGGGACTACAGATGTTATCAATGACATTAAATGATAGACAACTAACTGACATTTTCAAAGTCATTGGGCATGTTTACATGCAAATCTAGATCATTTTAAAATCACACATACACATGATTTTTCGTCTATACATTTGTATGTAAACCCTTAAAACAGATTTGTATGGTAAACTGATTTTTTAAAGTTACCAGGAGTATTGTGCATGTAAACATGCTCATTGTCTCTTTTCCTGCCATCAGTAATTCACTGCTCTTTCTGTGTTTGTCTTTGCTGATGTCTGGAATCAAATCACTCTCTTATCTCAATAATAACGCTGTTGAAGACACAGGAAATGTTTTCAAGCTCTTTCACTGGCCACACCAAGCCTCTGCACTCACTGAGACCAACATTTATAATTCAGCTTTAAATGATGCAATGGGAATTATGTGGAAGTGCATCATCATAAATTTGAATCTACAGTACAGGTTACTATATAAAAGACCTTTTAGTTATTGTGTTAAGATTAAGGTCTAAGGTTGTTTGTAGAGCCTGTACCAGGTGGATCTATTGGAATGTTGTGGTCTTCCTGAAGCAGATACGTAGCAAACCAGCAGTGGTTATGGTATATACAGTGGGTACGGAAAGTATTCAGACCCCCTTAAATTTTTCACTTATGCATCTGAGAAACAACATGTTCCTTTGTAACAGCTTTGGAAGACAATGCTCTCTTCAGTGTGCACCCATCTTTTATTTATGACCTCATTCTAGACTAGTGCTTTAGTCATTTCATTGTCAAAGTGTGTACATACAGAGACTTGAGTCATTCCTGAAAATTAAAAGGCACCAGTGTTTGATTGGAGTACACAGTTGACTGTGTGTGTGTGTGTGGTTTGTAGGAGTGAATTGTGTTGCCGTGCGGGACTAGAATATCTCACTAACACTGTGCATTTAAACACAAACACAGCTTTCTCACTATACATGATTATCTTGTGTGCATGTACTCAGTTTGTTTTTTCCATATTAGGAAAGTCAATGGGGTCCAGTGTTTTGAACACCAACTTTCTTTAAATAAATCATTTTCTGTGTTCCAAAGAACAAAGAAACTCATAAAGGTTTGGAGTGACATGAGAGTGAGTACATAAAGACAAAATTGTCATTGCTAAACCTCTAGTCTAACTTGAGAATGGTCTTCACTAAAGAAAAGGCATAAATGACAAATAATGTGTGTAAAGGTTCAGGTTACAGATTACTGATTAGCTAAATATCAGAACAATGAACAACTGTAGGAAACCCTCAAAAGTACAGTAAGTGTATAGACACTATATCATCTAGAATTTGCTTCATACTTATACTACAATTTGCCAAACGATTTCTTACATCCACTTTGTGAAATATCATTGATCTCTCATGTGTCTCATGTGATTTATCTTTTAAATGAGATGTGACTCTTCAAAAAGATGCTTCATTTTCAGCGATAAAAGTTGCACTTTGCTACTCACACAAATATTTGGCTTCAGAAGACTATGAATCCAATACGACTCATTTATTATCACACTTTTATACTGTTCTTTAGTCAGTTTATTGCAATAAACACCTGTAACTGTACTTTTAATTGACTGTTTTATAGTGTTTAGGGTAAGGTTGGGGTTAAAAAAAAAAGGATAAATATATATTAAAATCATGTATACTTTTAGAAATACATGCAAATAATTAAATGCATCTTGATGCATAAGGCAAGCAACTGAGAACAATGGAAAACTTAGTTAATAAATTTAGCGATGCATAGAGGTACCCTGACCATGCTTTAGTTTTTGACTCTTTGAGAGTGGAAATGACTTGAAATTCAATATTCACATCAGCTGAGCACGAGCTCATAAGTGAAGCACACTAAGCGCATTAAGCACATAATGTGTCAAAGTTTCCTAAAAGTCTAAATAGTCTAAACAAGTCTAGGCAGATTGTAGAGAAGTGGAATTCAGCCCTGGTCAATACTTCCAAAATGTCCTGTGAGAAATCCTTCAAAGCTCTTTTCTGGGAACTCATTAGCTAAAACGGCAGCATCAGCAGCCATTTTCCCTTTTGTTTGTTTATATAAGTAGCAGCAATATAATCTGGAATGACAAGCAAGCAAGTCACAGAGACCTCAAACATATTCACTTCGACCGCACTAAACCATCAATTAAAAACCCTGTAAACCCCTGAGCTACCTCTACATGCATTTGCCTGCCTCCTTTCTTCCCATTCCTTAACCACTGTCACTTCAGAGACTAATTTGTACACTTTTAAAACGCCTTCTTTCATAGCATTGTAATTGTTCCTATCCGGTACTGACAAAGATATAAATGTTTCCTGGGCTTTCCCAATGAGCACGCTCTGCGATAACAAAGTGCACAGCAAGTGAAGTCACTCCAGTGCTGATCGTTTACAGTATTTTTTAATGGTGAGGAAAACACACAAACATCAGGTTCCCTTTCATTAATTAATTAAATTTTTGTAGCATTTTTTTTAGTCATGTTCAATAAATCAGACATTTTAATTGCACCAACATTTACTAGGGCTGTGTATCACCAGCAAAGTCACAATACGATACATATCACGATACGGGACTGCACTGAATTTCACCTCAGAAGAACTTAGTAATACAGCTGTTTATTACACACTGCATACTATAGGGCCCTTGCTAACTATTGGCAGAGCAGGCAGTTGACCTCTGCATTATGAAGGGCCTCCATAACTGTACCACAGTACAATATAGGTAATGGCATATGTTTCATGTTTACATTGGGCACTCCCCACCAGGTACAATATTCAGATTGTTTGCATCTTGTTTTTAAGACCATAACATCATTGTTTCTAAAGCAATTAAAGCTACAGCTTCACTGTTAATAGAGAATCGCGGCAAAACGGTGGTAATTCATACATACACAGTCTCTCTCTCGCTCATAAATGAACACTTGATGAATTACACTTTTCTGAGAATAAAATATAGTGGAGATCGCTAAACTGCAAGCTAACTGGTGTTTTCAGAAAGCAAGCGCGATTATCCACAGTGGAGAGAGATTTTGAGATAATAATTATTTTCAAAGCTCATTACAAAAGAACTTCATTATTGTTTATTTAATTCTAACATAAGTTTTTGTTAAAAACTAGCAAAAATGTAAAATAATTTGTTTATAATTTCTGCACAGGAGAGACTTGGTGTTGTTTCCAACTTTAGATTTTGGCACGCCAAAATTTATTTAACTAGCCAAAAAACAAACAAAAAAACTATGCATCCTCGATGTGCAATTTTATAAGAAAATATTTAGTGTGAGATTTTGCTGCTTAAGGATGATCTGCAAAGTACTAAATGTAAATGTTCACATGCTTTTACACTGATTTTTGAATTATTACTCAATATATTTAATAAGGTATATAGCATACTATAAATGTTTGTTATTAGTTCAGTCAGACTGCATTTGTCAGCTCTTAAAGTGCCTTCTTGAGCATCAGTGAATGTTTGCACCAATTTAATAGTGGTGTATGAGTCCCTCTGTTGTCTTTAGTCTGAAAAAAAAAAAGATCTCAAATGCATACAGTCACTGCTGGAAAGGGTTCAAATATGAAGATGCTGGAAAACCAAAGCATGTGCAGGACCTGGAGGATTTTTCTGAAGAACAGTGGACAGGTTAACTGCTCAGAACAAACAAGAGTTTCATGAAAACCTACTACAAAACATAAAAACAGTCATGAATTTTTCCAGTTAACGATACACAGCTTTAACACAGGTAAACTTTTGACCAGGGTCAATTTTTTTTTCCAATTCAGCTATTATTTTGTCTTGTGGACTGTAAACATCTGTGAAATAGCTTATTCAGGACAGTAATAACAACATTTAAAAACATCTTATTTTGTTACCATTATTAACATCTTGCAGGTTCTGCAAGATAAATGAAAACCCAGGTGGAAAAAAGTGCACTTCCATAATGTACTTAAAGGGCTCTATTTTCGCGCACTAATTTTGTACTTAATATACTAAAGATGATTCTTTAGTACTTCTTAAGATAAACCTAAGATCATCTATGTGTAACTGTGCTATTTTGGAACTCCATGAATACGAACTAAAATCCGCTTTTAACATACGATCTCTGCATTTAAAAAATGTATTTAGTCACCAAGTACACTTAAATGTACTAGTGTATGGAAGATGGTTCGAGTGTACTACAAGTGGTGACTAAATACATGTTTTAAATACAGAGATAGTATGTTAAAAGTACATTTTAGTTCATATTCATTTTGTCCCGAAATAGCACAGTTACACATAGATTATCTTAAGTTTATCTTAAGAAGTACTAAATAATTTTTAGTATATTAAGTATAAAAGCTGCGCGAAAATAGAGCACTTTAAGTACATTATGGAAGTGCACTTGTTTTTCACCTGGGAACTTATGACTGCACCTGTTTGTGCTTCTATATCTATGCATAGCATAGCTGCTTTCTTCAATTCAAGAGCAGAATTATCTTCTCGCAAAGATCATAATGTGGTTTACAGAGAACCTGAATGCAGTTGCAGTTAACTAGCAGTGAGCAATTAGAGAAATTCCCCTGCCCCGGTGTGACCCAGGATGACCTCGCTCTGATTACACCACAGCCCGACATGAGTGGGCGAAGAGTTTCTGCAAGACGTCCGAGCGCAGATCAAACTACCAGACTTCTTACGAATAGCAAAAGAAAGGAATAAAGTTAATGTACAGAGCGATGAACCAGAGGATGTAACAAGATTGAGAAAAATGAACAAGCCTCGAAAAGCAAAAAACAATATTCTGAGAAACGAAAGAAACAAAATGTAGACACTACATTGAAGACAAAAGATTTAGACTTCCCGAATGTTATGGTAGAGAGGGAACATTTTCATTCCCACAGCTATGTGCTCTATTGGCCTCTATTCCCAAAACAAAGCCTAAAATACAAGCTCAGTTGTGTGCCCTCTGACTTATCACATGGCCAGAAAAGATAGATAGATACAGTGGGGGGAAAAAAAGTATTTAGTTGCCAAATTTTCTCAAGGAAAAACTAAATCTCTCAACTAATGCTGTAAAATATACATGAGAGTCAGTTGGTACATTACTATAATATTGAAGGTTAAATTTGACTGATTTGTAGTTATTTGTGATTTATCTGTGGTGTTATCTGATTTGTGTAACTGCTAAAATGACACTTAGGGTGCTTTCACACCTGGCCCATTGTTTCGGAACCTGGCACGTTTCCCCTCTCAGCTCGGTTCATTTGGGCATATGTGAACACGGCAGTCGCGCTCGGATCCACGGCAAAACAATCGGTCCGAGATCGCCTGAACGAGGTGGTCTCGGCTCGATTGAAAACTATCTCTGGAGCGGTTCGGTTGTAGTGAGAAAGCAATCCGATCTAACGGACCAACGAACCAGGCTATATCACAATGTATAATGGGTAATTACGCAAGTTCCGTGAAAAGCATGAGCTTTGTTGTTTTGCTAATACCTCAGAATGAACCAGTGAATGTCTGTGGGTGAGCACGTCTTCGCCATTCAAAATCAAAGCGCACTTTTTCCTTTTTTCATTTTATAATGCCATCTTATTGCTCTTCTTCCTAGTATGTGCATTTTAAAAATGTTTTCCCGATGAATCCTGGACTCCTGCTCAAAGTGATTAATTAATATAACGACATCTACCAAAAAAAAACAACAACAATAAGCCCACAAAGCTGTTGTCGTTGCATCCTGACAGATGACAGCTGTGACAGCTAAGTGGAATCCCGGAAAATAAACCGTGGAACTTTGACCAATGAGAGAATGAATGATTCAATGACCCATTCATAAAGACTGTGGCTGCATTCAAAATATGCATACTTTCAATCTACTTAACCACCAATCTATGAAAAAAAGTTTTAACCAAAGTTTTTTTTATTATTATTAAAAAAAGTGCACAAAAAAAATCCAGCAATTTTAGTTTTTAACCGCTAGAGGGCTAAACTGTACGCAGTATAGCTTAAACAAATGTCTTTAATATATATACAAAATATCAATCCCATAGCCTTATTCATTTATGCAATTGCAACTGCATGGTAAATGCATCCATGCCACCTCTGAAATGCATTAAACAGTTTTTTTAAAAAGTCTATAAAAAATATTTAAAATTCAAAATTCTTTTGATACTAGTTTCATGTGATTGGTACCCCTACAGTATCTTATCATTCTAATTGAATTTGATTAATTGTAAGACAAAAGATGATGCATCTAATAAGATTAGGGAAAAAAACCCTATATAAATGTAAAATGCACCAGGAAATCGATTTAATGGGGCGCCTTTAGGAAAAAGTTGATTTCTGTCACTGTTGGAAACTATAGCAATGATGTGAAGAATATATGATAAATACGAAAACATTTCAGCCTAAACTATACCAGTACAAAACACACTCAGCAAAATATAGTCTAATTATTGTTATTGACTAAATCCCCCAAAATAAAAAATATCATCTTTTGTCAATATCAGACATCCCAAGTTTAATACAAGTTCAATGGACAGCATTTGTGACATAATGCTGATTACTATAAAAATTAATTCCATGGTTTACAAATTAGCCACACTAACTTCCATTGTAAGTGCCTTACTGTAATCTCATTTTTTTGTGATTATCTGTTTTGCTGGAGAAAAGTAAGGCAAAATCCCCAGAGTTAAATCAACTCTGCTCAGAGTACATATTGTCCCAATCTACAGAGTGTTAAAGTAACACTGAAGCATTGTTACCACTGTTGAGGATTATGTGATACGTTTTCATGTCTAAAAGCCTGCTGATCCAACCATCACTAAACTGGCATCAGACTGGCACTAACGACCTTTAAACCCATGGCATTCATGCTGTTCTGATCTTTTTCACAAGAGGAGGAAGAGAAGGAAAATGGATGTAAACAGTGAAGATAACATTGATGATGATGATAATACGCTACATCAACTGCACGCATATTAACACACATTCATCTACAGACATACATTCTTTGCATTTTCATGAAATACACAGAAATGGTTTATTTTACTGGCTCTTGGAGAAGTGGCAATAGCAGCAATGCTTAAAGGCTAAAGAAATACATTTCGCAGCAACAGCTCCTCAGCATTGCATGCTTACAGGTCTGGAGTCCAAGCTTCAGGTCAGTGGAAGCTCATTCAGTCTAACTCAAACTACAAATTCTAAATTAGGCATTTACATGAGATCAGTGAGACCGTTCCAGATATTTTGCAAATTTAAAACAATGGTTTTGAGCATTAATGGAACAATGAGTCTTTCCTTAATGTGCTGATGAGTTGACACAAGTGTGTTTGATAAAGGAGACATGCATAATGCTCTACTCAGTTCTGAGTTTCTATTCTATTCCTTCAAGAACACAGCATAACACACACACACACACAAAACAACAACATCATTGGTTTCTTGTGCAAAACAATCTGTTACGTCTCTGACTGCATTTGATAGCTTGTGACTGTGACAACTTCACTCATCTTATTCATACCCGGAAAACAAAACAATGGACAGAGCAACACAGTGTGCCAGTCAGTGTCACTTGGAAGTCAAATTTCTTGTTAATATTGCACAAATTAGTGCTGGGCGGTATGATATGAATTTTTACTGTGATTATAAATGAGAGTGACTCCTGGTTAACATGTATTAAAAGGGGTTGTGTTTAGTCACTATTTAGTGTGGTATTTTTTGACAATATTCACTCATCATGACAGTAAAATAGGGCATTCTAAGTCAATATACTGCAGTATTTCCTCTCAATCAGTAGAAGATATGGTTAACACCCCGTCATGCATGAAAAAAAAAATACTGTCATGTACCGTGAAACCGGTATCATTTAGAATTTTTTGGTCATACCGCCCAGCACTAGCACAAATTATTGCAAACTTATATGGAAGAGTAGCACATTAACAAAGACATTTGGCAAACCCCACATCCTTACCAAAAGGACCATTTGGAATTGAACCGATAGTGAACATCTCAGTCTATTGTCTTATATGTACTTTACCTTTAGTGCAGTCGGCACAGCTGTAATTTGCTGACTGGCCAGTTTTAATGTTTTAGGTTTAGTTTTAGATACATGATCAAAGCTATGCTCTTGAATTCTCCTCTTTCTCTCTACCTGAGCTCTGCCTTCCCGGGCAACCGGATCATTAGTTGCTAGGAAAGTCCTCAATGGAATCTCTCTTCCTCCCATCCATGTGGCTTTTTAATTCTGTACTTCCTGTTTCACATGAGCCCTACCTTTCACTCTGATAATATTTCACATACAGTAGCCACAATTCATAGTCCATGCATCTGTTTTGTAGCTGTTTCAAGTGTAACCTTAAATCTTAAAAATGGCCAAACATGGTTTGGAATGTTAACATTTAAGGGATACATTGCAATACAATCACATTCCATCAACAACATATGTTTTGTTAGTAATATGCGGCAGAAGGTGGTAACAGAAAAAAAATGCATTATCCTATCATGATGTGAAATTACTCTACAATGACACCTTTTCACTCAAACCTTGCAGTGTTACATGTAGAAGGGCTTGGGAGATCAATGCAAAACATACAAATGTGCACACAAAAAAACAGTAATGCAGTAGAAAGCTGCTGGCTGGTTACATGCTGTAATTGCAATCACATGCTCCCAATGAGGCTAGAACTACCACAAATCAATACTACTGTAGTCCTATCATCAAACCCCGTCGCCGTATCCAATAGCAACAGAGCACATCCTCTATCTCGGTGCTGAAGCTCTTGATCAAGCACACCTGATTAGCTCATTGACTCCTGAAGTGGGTGTGTCAGATGAGGAGACGTCCAAGATGTGCGGTGTGGGGAGGACCAGGGCTACATTCCTCTGCAGCGTTTTTACTACGAACGGCATACGTCACCAAACATGTAAAGCAACCATTTCCCGCGAAAATAAGACATTCGATTGATTGAGTTGATTTTTTTGAAAAAGAGTTCTAAATTCTAAATAAGACAAGCGCCGCTAACAGAGGCCCAATCATTCACAAACACCATCCTTGTCCATTTACAACTTCCACAGTCGTTCGCATATGACCTCAGTGCATGCCAAATACAATATGCTTGACAAAAGAGATATTTCCTCTGTTGGGGAACCAGGCGCAGTGCGATTCTCTTTACACGCATCATTAGAAAATATTGTCGAAATAAGCCCTGGCGCGCGCTGTCCTTGTCTTACCGTTACAGTAGCGTTCCTCACAGCATTAGATGCGGTTTGGCGGATCTCAGCTGCGCTTCCCGGCTTCAGGAGGCTTTTCGTAAATCTCCGGGTCGATTCCGCTGCCATTTCTTCATCGGTGCATTCAGGGCTAAAATCTGCAGTATGTGCCACGAATCGCGCCGAAAGCGAAAGCTTGCTTTCTGCAGACTGTAAATGCGCGTCCTTCTGCTCACTGTCTGCTCCACTCAGCAGCTTCACTACGGCGCGGTGGGCAGGGCTCTGTTTCCTCAGCAATCACACAGATGTGGAGCATGCTCCTGCAGCAAATCGTTTTAAAAATCATTCCCAGGCGTTAGCAACGATGCACAGTTCGAGCAATGTGAAAGTATTCCGAGTGTTGCAGGCAGACAGACTGACCCCATCAGCAGGATGCCCAGGGTCTCTCATGCAGGTCAGCAGGTCAAGTGCATTAACCTTCCAACGAGAAATAGTATTAGAGAAGTTAATACGTAATATAACACTAGACGCAGCGTTTTTAATGCCTGATTCCTCACGCTGGCAGTTTAAGGTGCGGGTAAATATATTTACAGATATGCATGCATACAAAAAGTAGTCTTACTGCGCTAATTTCGGTGAATATGCCATTTTAACTAAACTGTCTAGTAGTGTACATGAGAACATTAGTTGGACTTTGGCGCCATCGCGCGTCATAAAACACAAAAGAAAAGAAAAAAAGGTTGGAGCCTCTCAGCAGCATTGTCATGACAGTTTTTTTCCTTTTGCATAATGATGCATTAAATAGTGCCCAAACATATCTATATTGCTACACTCTAAAAAATGCTGGGTTGTTTCAACCCAACTTTGGGTCAAATATGGACTAACCCAACTTTTGGGTTAAAAATGTAATGTAAAAATTTAACCCAAGGTTGGGTTAGTCCATATTTGACCCAAAGTTGGGTTGAAACAACCCAGCATTTTTTTAGAGTGTACTGTGCTATTCATGTCTTTACAAACGTGTATGTTGTTTCCAATCATATTAAACACAGATAACATTAAATGCTATTTTTCATCAGGCTAGATATTAATAACTCAAACCCCTTTCAGTGCTGTCTCTACTTACACGCACATCCACCATGTTTGTAGTTCTTTTTATTAATTTTTGTAGTTCTGAACCAAATCCTCCTCCAGAGCTCAGTGGGTTGTGGGATCTTTAAAAATTATTAGATGCTCCCTGGATCAAAGAAACCATTTCTGGACAGGTAATTACGTTTCAATGTTTAAGACTTTTTAAAAAGGTGTTTCATGAACAAAAAGGCTTTCCAGGGTGACACATTGAATTGTGCTAGTATGACAGCACCACACAGCCTACAGCAAGATGACAGTTCATGTGGGGTATTTGTACAAATGTTTGTGTTGTTTTCATGTTTACTTATGTTTGTCCGTGTAATGCAGGGATTCACAAACCTATTTGACTTATTTACTGGAAATCCCCCTCAGATTTTAAGTTGATTTTTCAATAGTTTATCAACATGTTCACAGTTCTCTGATGTGGGTTAATAGTGCAAGGATAGTTCGAAGATTCTTCCAATTTCAATGCATAATGCAGGATAGACTGGATCCGTTAGCACAGCACAATAGTTTACATTTTAGAAAGATACCATATTTTGTGAGGGTATCATTTACCTGATTCATTTGTTGGATCCTCATATTAAAATCGAACTCATCAGAGTCGGGCTTTAACAACAGCACAGACTGTGTGCACTGGCCTGAAATTCTTTGTAAGAATTCACTGAAATGCACTATTGGAGATGCAGAGATGCAACTTCGCAAAGTATGCCTAGCGCTCAAGCATTTCTTGGGGGTTTTTGTGGTATTTTTCAAGCCACTTAAGACCCTAGGTTTTACAGGTACATTATAATTTTTATTGAAGATCATGCAATCATTATGTGACAATATTTCAGATGAGTAATAGTATGTTTAGCAAAAAGGAGTCAAATGCAATTGACCAACATCTCTTAGATGGTGTGTGACTCTTATGAGTCATATCACAAACATCAAAGCCAAATGGCCTGGATCTGTGCATGAAGAATCTTAAGAATCTCCAGAAAGTCACATTTATGGCATTTACTTTTTATCTTTCTAGAAAAGGCAGCATTCGGTCATATTTTACCTGCAATAACAGACATTGTTATGTTTGGTCAGCAAATAGTGTATTAGCACTTACTCTGAAGTTCCTTTTGAAGCCTATCAATAGCTATTAATAGTTAGAGTGAACGTTTATAATTTCTACGTGTTTTGTCTTGCAGTTTACACACTCAAGCAGTTTTAAATCATTCCAATGCAAGAAGAGGTGAAAGAAATTATGAAAGAATACCTGTCTTGACAATCATTCTCACAAACCTTATATCTTAAGTGAACGGAAACAACTGAGAGAGAAATCGAATCGGTATATTGGATCCATGCATTCGGTCTTAAAGAGACAGCAGCCTATAAATACCTGCTGCTGTGTCAGTAAAGGGGTCATAGGATGCCCATTTTCCACAAGTTGATATGAAATGAAAAGTCTGTAACATAGTCTGGTTAAACTTTCTCAATGGTAGTGTAAAATAACACAGTTTTTACCCTGTGAAAAACAGCTCTGTCTACAGCAAGTCGCTTTAAATGCAAATGAGCTCCTGCTCGCCCCGCCCCTCTCTTCCAAGCCGCTCTCCGAGAGACGGTAAACTTCAGCTGCATTCATCGTGAAACTTGCTAACCAGCACGTTATTAGGAAAGGCGATTTGCAAAGATTCATTAAAAAACCTTACACTCACTTCTTCTGGAGGTGAAGCTGGATCACGAATGATTCGAGTGAACATAAACGCATTTAGGTAGATCGGGGGTGCATTCCCTTCAGAAACAAACGTAATCCACTGCGTCTTCAGCGGCTCAGATGTTGAGTAAACATGTTTTTCTCACTTCTGCTAACTATCGTACGCAGAAGCCGTTCCAGTGGATGATTTAGGACGTATGTGTAGCATAAGCTCCAGTGAAAAGTGACGAACGTGGAAGCACAGCAGAGAGAGAGCAAAACAAAATGCCGGTCACGAATTAGAAGCACAAAACGAGAATTTGTAAATAAAAATGTCGGAGGATTTCGATATAAGCCAAGAGGAGACTGGTTTTCCTTGGCTAAAGTAAGGAAACTTTGCTTCCTTTGCAACTATAAACAAACTTGCGAGACTAGCATATCACACCAGTGCGTGCGCGACGCCTACATCCAGGGGTGCCCCCTAAGGGGGGGAAAGTTAGGACAATTCTAAGGGCCAACACACTTTTGGGGCCCCCAGAGATCTGTTTTATTAGCAGTAACAGTACTAGTAGTAATGCAATATAAATTATAAATGTATCTACCAAAGAGTTACAAATAAAACAAAATGACGGCTTATTCACTGCATGGTTCCGTCCCATACACATCTCAACCACATAACGTCTCTGTTCATGGTATGTAAACACTCAGTTCTATGTTTTAAAATATTGCCCTGGTCACATTGAGCCAATATTTATTCTGATGACTTCCGTGTGACTGATCACGCTGTAACTAGTATGAGTAGCCTAACAAAATGCTTTCTCTGTCCAGATTTAATAATAACTGACACTTCAAATCAACATTTAAATTTCAACTTTTATTAAATGTAGTCTTTAATAATGTCTGAAAATATATAAATGAATAACCTGATACAAGTAACGCGCTTTATGTTTTAAGTTCTCACTCTGCAGCAAACGGTCAATATTCATTTATATATAGGGCTGTACAGCCATCTAGCGGTTACACCCTGATATTGCAGAAGATAAATGGTGCATAATTTAGAGGTTAATATTTAGTAAAATCCCCTTAAAATAATACAAATATTAAAGAAAAAATATATATTATTAAGCTAAAAGCACAAAAGCACAAATATATATTCATTCGTATATAATGCTGTCTTCATTAATTTGTATGTTCATCTATAAATGTTTGGGCTGTTTAATATTAGGATTTTGTTTAAAATACCCCACAAAATCCTACAACATCAAGCCCCACCCCCAGATAAAATATATTCCCGCGGCTATGGGTAGGTCTCTGACTAAATACTGATACCTAGTGGTCAAAAGCAATAGCAAAAGTAATAGGTCAGTATTATTAAATTGCAGACAAAGATTTTGGATAACTAGGTTGGCTTGTATGTTTGGTGCGGAATGGGTGTGGTAGGGGGCCAAACCTAATTTTCTTTCATAGGGCCCAAAATTGCTAGCGGTGACCCCTGCCTACATCATCCACCCAGAACAGCTTCTGCATACGACAGCAAAGACTATAGAATACCCGAGACGTGTCACTTGTATAGTTTTGAATGGGGAAAAATGCAACGCTCAATATGGCTGCTCTATCAAACGAAGCCCCGCCTTCTGAGCAAAAGAGCCAATCTCTAATTGGTCAAGTCAGCACGTCACTGCATCTGCTGTTAGAAATCCCAGTTGCTATAGAAACAGTCAGCGTTCTGAGACGTGCGCCTAGGACTGCGCATGCGCACTGGCTGGTCTAGTCTGAAAAATAAGCTTTTTTAACAGTATTTGAGCAAAATAAAAAACATTTATGAGACAGTTGTTGTCAGATTTCATTGGTGATTTTTATATATATATATATATAAAAGAAAAAAAAAGAAATAGATAGATAGATAGATAGTGCTGCATTTACATAAGGGTTTTAAAAGAAACCCTATAGCACTTTCACAACTAGAGAACATTTATTTTATAATCACTGACTGCCATTAATGTCAGTTCAGTGAGACCTCACTAACAGAGTTCTGCACATCCATGAAAACCAGAGCCATTGAAAAAGAGAGTCGCAACAATCCGATAGACTTCAAATGGAATCTGAGATTTCTGAAGTAACATATTGACATTTAAATGCATTAGCTGACCTCTCATGAATCTAGTCAGTAGTGGTATCTTCTGTAGCCAGCTTTAGTTAATGTTCATAGTTAGATAACAACTAGTTAGATTCTAACTGCAGTTAGCTAATGTAAGAAACACTTTACTAGCTCATTCAGATAGTTCAGTATATATGGAAAATGGCACAATTTTTGATGATTTTTGCTCTGTCCTTCAACAAATCAGACTTCAAAAGAAATTGACACCTTCCAAATCATCAAATGTGAGTTATGATTAATTAAAAAGGTAAAAATGATTTTTTATTATTATTTTAAAGCCCGTTAAAACATAAAACCATGTCTGCATTTGTGATCAGAGACATGACAAACAACAAACGCTACTCTACACTGCTCAAAAAACTCGCCTTTGAATCGTCAGTGGCAAATTCTTTAAATATAA
>NW_015505598.1:1813097-1814005 GCF_001515645.1 Sinocyclocheilus grahami | reverse complement strand
TGTTTCATCTGTCAATTATCAGTTTGAAGTGTTGATGTTCTGCTTACATGTCACAATATGGTACAACTTAAAGACAAAAAAGTCCAAAAAGATAGGCAAAGCAGCTGGTGAGGCTTCAAACGAGCTAAAGCCCTTAAAGTGAACCAATTTTTGTTTCATGTCCTGTAGCCGAGGCAGATGCAGAGGACCCTGGGGTCTGTAGTGTTTTTCAGATGAGAGAGTGGATGGGGCAGAGAGGGGAGAGAACGAGAGAGAGAAATGCTTTGTCTGAAGTTCTGTAGATTAATATACAGCTGTCACGGGCCCAAGTATCCACACCTCATCAGAAGCCTTTCATCTCAGCAAAAGCACCTGAGGCGTCAGAAAGAGAGCACACATACCCACAAGCATGCACACTCATTTACACCAACATGCTGCACATATTCAGTCTTTTTTAAATTAAAATAAATATCTGTTTAATATGCATTTAACATTGTCTGTTATGTGTGTGGAGTGTGTTAATTCATGTCACTGGACATGCACACCTTGGCCCGTTGACAATAATAACCAGTCTCCTTCTGTGTAATTAAGGGCAAATGGCCCTTCAAAAGACATCATAATTATGAGCCCCAGCAGAGTCTGAAAGATCAAAAGACTGATTTTAGACCTTAAAAATAAAACTGCTTATTCAGCCACAAAGTAAAGAGAAAGGGTCTGTGTGACTCAATGGACATGTTTACACTTGGTATTAACGTGTAGCTTGTACTTGGATGTTGTCCAAATCTGCATTGAAAAGACACATGTAAACATGTTTATCATTGAAATATTATCTGATCTGCTGGTCCTGAGGTAGTCGGTGACACATTGGGATCGGATTTCAGTGTCATTAAAATACTGCTTAGCTACCCACTGTATCGTGTAAAAAAAAA
>NW_015505598.1:1810994-1811489 GCF_001515645.1 Sinocyclocheilus grahami | reverse complement strand
CGAGATTCGCATGAAAATCGCATTCGATTTTTTGCCCAGCCCTAAGTACAATAATCTTTAATGATTCCACAACAGGGATAATCCGAACAGAGCAGGAACACACACACACATGAGGTAACGTATTGAACTGAACAGACTGCAACTAAAGTAGGGAGGCAAATGAGGATAATTAATGGAACTCAGGTGAACAGAATGACACAATCAGATATGAGGAAAAACTAGGTCATGGGCACATGAAGGAGAAAACACAGCAAACAGTCCTGGGGTGTGACACTCTGGAGGCAGTATTTATGCAAACGACTGCACCCAGGTGATGTCACCTTGCCCCTCGGATCCAAAACGAGCCATTTTTGGAGCTTAATTAAATATATGCTTTGTTTATAATGAGGAGGAGGATTTAAGCGATGAAAATTGCAGGATATTTTAATGGTACGAAGACATCTTATATGACAAAAGATCAAGGCAAATTTGATTTCTCATGTCATGGCCCCTTTA
>NW_015505598.1:1806678-1810187 GCF_001515645.1 Sinocyclocheilus grahami | reverse complement strand
TAAATCAGAGAGTGTGTGAGAGTGCGTCACAAGATAACACATTTTCTTGATAACATAAGACGTCATTGTGTGCAGCTTCAAATTTTGGTTTTCACTAAACAATTTTGCTTTTCTTTCTTTACATCTTTCATGTTTGCCATGCAAAAATCAAAGCTGAGCAGTGATGTGATCAAAAGAAAAGTCCATGTTTCACTGCCAGGCCTACTTGAACTCACTCATATGTGTGCCCACATCACAGGAGATCAGGGTGACACAGCCCAGGTTTGGCATTAACTCAGACTGCCACTGGTGTCCCAGCATGAGGCCTGGCAGCATCAAAGCCATGTCAGACGCAACTACTGTACATAATATAGTTCCTGAAAAAGAAGACCACTACCAAAATAAAGACTGGCACCCACTTGAAGGCTGTACAGTTTTGCACTTTTGCAGAAGTTTTTACTTCAAATTCCACATTTATTAAATGGTCGACTATGACCATTGACTCATTATGAATTTTATGTGCTGAGTTATGTGTAGATTTTGGTTTAAATATTTCAAAGCATTTGAGAGAGCCAAAATAATAAGCTGGTGGTGCAATTTGAGCCCCCAGGTAAGTGTGGTTGGTTCATTTCTTAAGATGAAAATCAAAAATGTTTTTGTAATTTTCTATACATTTCTTAATATTACTGATATGTAATAGTGTAGTAAAATTACAATTAAGCTTTTTTTTCTGCAAGACAAGATTAACGGTGGTTAACACAATTAAAATGCTAAAATGCATTACTTTATAGACATGATGACTGCAGTGGATGCAGTTAACAAACTTAGCCTATCTTTGTTATAAATTCATATATGTTTACTATGTAAAAAGCTAATTAAATGTAATGGGGTATAATGGGATGATAGCAGCAATGTTAACCGATATGCAGTAATGCTTTTGTTTGTTTACATAATGCCACAGACAGTCAGTTTCAAGTCAGTTTTTGTTCTCAGCACATATTATATATAAAGTTTAAAGGCAGAGGTTGGGGGAAATTGTTCTGAAGCACTGGACTTTCATATTTCATAAACTGTATTAGCACTATTGGTTTGTTTAAACAAAGACTTTAAATGTCCTGGAGAAGCAGCAAAGTAGCCCTGTGAAATAGCTCTGCTTTTATAAAAAAACTGTTTGTAAATGTAGATTTTTATTTCCAGAAAATTCTAAATAGTGTGACAATTTTTATAACAGGTAATGACATTTTAAACAATGAGTAGTCAAGGAATCAGAGGAAAAAATAATTTTGTTTCTAGCCCCTACGGTTCAAAAGTTATTAGCAGAAATATGAGTGCAAATTTGGCCTGTTGGTGGCGCTAGAGAGTTTAAGTTAGAGAATCCAAATTTGTTATGTTTAATGTTGAGACTGTCCTCTATCTTTGTGCCAAATTTCATAACTTTCCCGCAAGCGGTTCTTTATGCTTTGTAGTGTTAGGAAAATTATGTAGCACTTTATTTTACAGTCCTGTTTCGCATATACACACTATATACTTATCATAACAATCACAATAATTGGGTAACAACTAAGTACTGACCCTGAACCTTGATTTTTTTACTTTCTAAGGTAAGTACTGTATACATACTGTAAAATAAAGGGTAACCGAAAATTGGATACTGTTTGATTCCAAACAGTACCCAAAGAAACCAGTAAAAGATTTTGTTTCAAGCCAGTTTCAAGCCAGTTTTTGTTCTTAGCACATACTATATAAAGTTAAACTGGGCCTTCGTGTATTATAAGCAATTTTTGTTTGCTTAAACAAACACTTTAAAGAAGCCTAATAAATGTCCTGGAGAAGCAGCAAAATATTCTTGTAAAACAGCCCTACTATTAACAAAAAATAAATAGGACTGAGAATGACTATTTCAATAGAGAATATTTCTGGGCTAGCTACTGGCAAAGAAAGGGAGAAAATACAAGAAAGAGAGAGAATGTGTCCCATTATGAGGAGTAATATCCATGTGTTTGACAGAATCCGGGGCATTCCATGATGATTGCATTATGTAAAAAAAAAATAAAAAAAATAATGTAAATAGAATAATGCACTTTTCAGAGTCTATCCATCATTGTTTCATCACACTCTGTCCTTTACAAGAGGAGAGAGAAAGAGATGAGGAGGAGACAAAGGGGGAGCGCCTTTCCTCCTCTGTCTTCTATCGGACACACTCTCATCTTTCTCAGACAGCCAAACAGGAGCTGGTGTAATTGAATTGAATGAGGCTATCTCTGAAATTGCCCACATGAATTCTATTGCATTATGCCACAAGCGTGACCTGTACAAAGCAAATGGTCCAGTAACTGTTTTATCTTCTCCTCTGTTGCTGTCCAATAAAAAGTTCAGTTGATCTGTATCAGGGTAATAACCCAAAACTAACTAAAACTTTCTTCTTCTCGTGTGATGCTTAAATGCATTTGCATAAAATATTAACCTTTCCCATAAGCAAATGTAATATATGACACAGATGGCCCTTTATCTCCAGTGATATTTCCATATATGCTACCTATAACATCACCACATGCATTGTATCCTTTGGAAATATGAGTTATGAGCTATGGATATATGGGTATATGTGTTATATACATTTCCCTTAAATCATCCTGGCGACCCAACCTGTCGGGGGGGGGGGATATATGACCATGGTATGACAAATTCTATTTCATGATATATATATAATATATATATATTTATATATGTACACACACACACACACACACACACACTGTCCCGAATCCGGTTCAGAGGTCGCTCTTCCATTTTTATGACTCTCTCACTACACAGACTTTCACATGTGACCCCAGACTACATTTCCCAGCAGCCATTTCACTAATCACACGTTCACCTGAAACCAATCACACACACTATATAACACCCACTCAGATCCTGTTCAAACTGGCGAGTATTATTTAAGCATTTATGCTGTTTAGCGTAGCTACTTTACGGAGCCAGTTCCCTGTCCTTGTTTAAGTTTCTAGTTCTAGTTTCCTTAGTCTAGTCAAAGTCTTGCCTTGCCTGTTTTCTGATCTTTTGCCTGTGTATCTTGGATTTACCCATTGCCTTGCTGTTTCGAACTGTGTTTGCACCTCGCCTGGACTATTGCTCATTTTATTGGATTACCCCTCTTGTCAAGCCCTTTGGATTATGTTCGCCGTTGATCGACCTATGCCTGTTTATCGGATTACTCTTGTGTCTTGCCCTCAATACCCTGTGACTATTCTTGTGTTTTGCCCACCATATACCTGTTTGCCAGTGTTTTGACCCTGCCTGTTTACCACGTCTCTTAAATAAAGCCTGCAGATGGATCCACATGTCTCAGGTCTTGTCAGCCCCGTTACAGAATACTCAGCCAAACAAGGATCCAGCGGCTTTTCCAAAGAATATTGGCCAGGTATGGACACGGCAATAATTTTGTTAGACCTTAAACAGGTAAACAAGGCATTGGAGAACTATGTTCGAGAGTTTTTAGCCATCGCTCACTATTCAGAGTTACCAGATAT
>NW_015505598.1:1805044-1806668 GCF_001515645.1 Sinocyclocheilus grahami | reverse complement strand
TGTTGGTGTCGCGGAGAAACGCGACCCCACACTCACTTGTGTAATAGCGGCCGAACTACAGCAAGCTCACAAAATGGCGGTGACAGTGGAGCCTGATCTCAATATGGTGGACACAACAGCACCCCGCTATGTCACAGCTGCCAATCCTGAGTCAAGTCAAGTCACAGTTGATTGTCATGAGTCAAGTCAAGTCACAGCTGCCAATCCTGAATCAAGTCAAGTTACAGTTGATCGTCATGAGTCAAGTAAAGTCACAGGTGCCAATCCTGAGTCAAGTCACGTCACAGTTGATCGTCATGAGTCTAGTCAAGTCACAGCTGCCAATCCTGAGTCAAGTCAAGTCACAGTTGATCGTCATGAGTCAAGTCAAGTCACAGCTGCCAATCCTGAATCAAGTCAAGTCACAGTTGATCGTCATGAGTCAAGTCAAGTCACAGCTGATCGTCATGAGTCAAGTCAAGTCACAGCTGATCTTCCTGAGTCAAGTCAAGTCACCGCTGATCTTCCTGAGTCAAGTCATAGCTGATCTTCCTGAGTCAAGTCAAGTCACAGCTTACATTCCTGAGTCAAGTCAAGTCTCAGCTGATCTGCCAGAGCCTTGCCACGTCTCAGCTGTTTGTCCAGAGTCTCGTCACATCACAGCTGATCATCCAGAGTCATGTCACAGCTGTTCATCCAGAGTCACATCACAGCTGATCATCTAGAGTCATGTCACAGCTGTTCATCCAGAGTCACATCACAGCTGATCATCTAGAGTCACGTCACATCACAGTTGATCATCGAGAGTCACATCACATCACAGCTGATCATCCAGAGTCACATCACAGCTGATCATCTAGAGTCACGTCACATCACAGTTGATCATCGAGAGTCACATCACATCACAGCTGATCATCCAGAGTCACATCACAGCTGATCATCTAGACTAGAGTCCCGTCACATCACAGCTGATCATCCAGTGTCTTGTCACATCACATCTGATCATCCAGAGTCTTGTCGCTTCCTATCTGTTGCACCCAGATCTTCGAGGTCAGTTTTTCAGTCTCCCAGACTGGCATCCAGCATGGAGGATCCACCGCTGGTGTCAGCACGTGCAGCTGGTATCCCTAAACCAGCGCTCTCAGACCTTTCTGTTCCTGAACATTGGGGATCGCCTTATGGTGTATTTGGGCTGCATACACCACCAATGAAGCTCTAAAAATGGCGGCGCCCACTATGATGTCTCCAGAGTTGGCGGCTGACGCTGCAGATCCTCCCAAGGTAGTGGCACTCGCTGCTGTGTTCCCCGAGGTGAGGGCGCGCTCTGCAGCTTCTCCAGAGGTGGCACCGTATGCTGCAGAACCTCCCGTGGCTGAGGTGCTCGCTTCAGCTCCTTGTGCGGTGGTGGCACCCAGCAACTCACTTTAAGCCTGTCATGTGGACCTGGCCCTCCGTCCCTCCGTCCCTCCGTCCCACACTTCCATGTGGACCTGGCCCTCTGTTCCGCCTCCGCTCCACCGCCCTCCTGGATTGCATTGTGTTGGAAGCGTCTGGAAGCCGCTCTTTGGGGGGGGGGGCTCTGTCACGAATCCGGTTCATGGACTTCCGTCCAATTACCACCAGAGGTCGCTCTTCCATTTTTATG
>NW_015505598.1:1757902-1801608 GCF_001515645.1 Sinocyclocheilus grahami | reverse complement strand
GGGGGGGGGGGCTCTGTCACGAATCCGGTTCATGGACTTCCGTCCAATTACCACCAGAGGTCGCTCTTCCATTTTTATGACTCACTCACTACACAGACTTTCACATGTCACCCTGGACTACATTTCCCAGCAGCCATTTCACTAATCACATGTTCACCTGAAACCAATCACTCACACTATATAACACCCACTCAGATCCTGTTCAAACTGCCGAGCATTGTTTAAGCATTTATGCTGTTTAGCGTAGCTACTTTACGGAGCCAGTTCCCTGTCCTTGTTTAAGTTTCTAATTCTAGTTTCCTTAGTCTAGTCAAAGTCTTGCCTTGCCTGTTTTCTGATCTTCTGTATGTGTATCATGGATTAAGCCTTTGCCTTGCTGTTTCGGACTGTGTTTGCACCTCGCCTGGACTATTGCTTATTTTATTGGATTACCCCTCTTGTCAAGCCCTTTGGATTATGTTCGCCGTTGATCGACCTACATCTGTTTATCGGATTACTCTTGTGTCTTGCCCTCAATATACCTGTTGCCATTGTCTGACCCTCGCCTGTTTCTGACCATTCTAATGAATAAAGCTTTGCAAATGGATCCGCACATCTCTCGTCCCTGTCGGCTCGTTACACACACACACACACGTACAAAATTATTTTTTTATATAAAAATAAAGAAGCAAATTACAAACCATAAGGCAAATACAATAGATACAAATTAAATATTAAATAAACTCGTATTTCTAATACAGTAGGTTTAACATGTATACATTTATTTAACATATTTTGTTGTTTGATAAACATTAATGAAACAGACAGGTATTTAATTAGGCTGCTGTCCCTTTAAGACCGAATGAATATACTGACACATATCCGGTTTTCACCCACCTGTTTATGTTCACTTAAGCCATAACCGACTGTATTTACGTGAGATACTCCACACGCTGGATATTTTGACAGCTGTGTGTGTGTATTTGACAATTAAAGTGCAAGAAGAACTGATCGTAGAACTGGGATTTCGTGGGCGCGCGGCCGTGAGAGCCATTCTGTTGTCTGTCACTCAGCGTGATCCTGCCTTCACTTACTGCAAGTTAATCGATAACGAATTGTGATTTGATGGTAATTTTGTTCTATGACAAGCTTAGTTACCTTTGATTATGCTGTTCTCGCATGACAGAGCACTACTGCTACTCGCTCTGATCACCCAGTCTTAAAGAAATTTAAAAATACGGGACAAAACATGATTTTTTTCAAAATAAGTCGGGATACTAAAAATAGAGCTGAAACACGGGACTGTCCTGGGAAAAACGGGACGTCTGGTCACCCCACAGAAGTGCCAAGCTGAAGATGTGACAGATTGTGACACTGGGATAAAAACTTCAAAAATAGCAACAGAATTTTTCTCCCTTATATCTGATTGAAGGAATGTAAAACTGATTCAGTCTAGCACAACTCATAGTGTCAACCTCATACTGACCTTCAAAAACATGGAAAGAAGGCAAAAAAGAACAAAAACTTAATCTAAGGATTTATAACGATTAACCAGACATGTCCGTGCCACCAGCTGTTTCTACATATCTGTGTGACGGTGCCAGGGAACAGTTATTGTATGAGGACCCACTTTCCTCCAACACTGGCTCAGTATTCTGACTCCATATTGTCCTGAAAGTCTAAACATCCACAGGCAAAAATCACAAAATCTGAACATTTCTTGAGTGTTGACAAGGCCTGGTCAGGAGCACCCTTACCATTGGACACCTCTGTGAAATTCCATGTTACATGCTTAAATTCTTTCATAAATGGCAGTGTTTAGGCTAGTTAGAAGTTAGCCCATTTAAGATTAAATGGATTTGCCTTGCCTTTGGATGCGTTTGTATGCTCCTCAGTACTTGGTCAAGGTCAGCCCACTGTGGCAATGCAAAAGACTCTACCTTGCCCCCACTGAGATAGATAAGTTCATTGAATTTCTTTTTATTTCTCTGGTGTATTTACAAGTGTAGTTCTCAATGTGATCTAGGTGACCCATTCTGTGTCAGGGACTGGGTTAGTTCCACCAGCTTTTCAATGGAGGTATGTCTCTTCTCAAGAAGCACATTCCTCACTTCTTTCTTTTCGGTAGACCCATCTGTACATTTCTTTGGTACATATCTAATGACTCTCTCCTCTCATATAATGGTGGATAAAAGTTCAAGGATCCATTTTTGTGATAAATGTCTTATGCTTGCAATTGCTGCATGTATTGTAAATGCAGGACATGTTATTGTTGCTACATACATTGGCCTGCCATCCCTTTGATTGGATGTTTCTATTATCCCAAGTTAGTGTAGCTTCTTTATCTTCAAGCCAAAGTTTTGCAAACACATGTTTTTCTATCTGTGACTCTTCACTGGCCAATCTATGGCTTACGTTTACAGAATTGAGCTTGGGAAAAAATGTGCATCTATGAAGATTTGCCATAGTGTCTGTCAAGGCATATGACTAAGTCATAAATAATATGATAAATAATAAGGCAAGTAACAAATGTTAAGTTGTTGGTTGTGAAATTTGACAATATGCTGTCCTGGTCTGACCATATAGATTATATAGTATGCACTATAGGAAAAGGTATAGCGGTGGCCAGGAAATGTTCTGCATTTATTCCATCTTTTGTTTCAAAAAATGTGGTACAGTCATTAGTTTTATCACATCTTGAGTACTGTCCAATTTTATGGTCAAGTGCATCTGAGAAACACCTAAAAACAACTTCACATGGTTCAGAACAGAACAGCTAGACTAGTGTTTCATTATCCATTTCAGGCTAATGTTAGTGACAGGCATAGAAAGTTATCATGGCTGTTGGTGAAGGTTAAATTACAGCTGTTGGTATATTTTCATACAATAATCAAGTATCAAAGGTGGGATGTGGGAGGTAGACATGATCATAAAACACGTCAAGTGAGTGAGGCTCAGCGTTTTTTATTGTGTCCAAAACAAATTTGAGGAAAAGACTGTACTTTATTGAGACTCGGTTGCTTGGAATATGGTTCCCATAAATATATGCACATATGTATTTTGAAGAAAATGTGAAGATATGCTTATAAATATATAGATGCATATTTTAAGTGCTGCTACTGCTGAAATTTATAGTTTTGTAATGCGATATGTGTAATTGTATTTTTGTTCTTTTTTACTTATTTGTATGACTGTTTGTCTTGGACAGATTTGTGGACCCCAGGAAGATTAGAAACCACTTTGTGGAAGCTAATGGGTATCCAAATCAACAATATACAATAAGGCTTTCTTATGGAATATCTGGCCCTTTTTCCAAATTTCTCTGGATTTACCATTTAATACAGCATAAACTTGATGAAGGAAGCAGCTAACAAGTATATATATTAATTTTCTATTGCTGTTATTAGGTAATGTTCTCTGATGTCCTCTCATTCTAGTTTTCTTCTGGACCTCTCTGCCTTTCATTTTGACAAATACCCACTTTCTCCCCATCATCTCAAGTCTTTTCAGTCTCTACTTTAGGTTAACAACCTTTTTAGTCCTCTCCAGAAGCGTCTCTTCTGTGTGGTGTAACTTTGGCCTCAATTTTATTTTTAAATAAAACTTATTTTTGTCTTCTTTTTGGGCTAAACTTTTATATATATTATATGTATATATATATTTATTTGTCTTGTAGAGTGGAGTAGTAGAGTAGAGCAGAGAGAATGAAGTAGTCTCTACATTTCAGGAGTTAAGTTGATGGTATTACACTGTAATAAATTTTAGAAAACCTAAAAACTTTTAAGCTTGTCAAACATGTGTAACAGTTTGTTGAGCTAACTGAAAAGGTTATATAGAGTTACTTCTATACACCAAAACAAGTATTTTATACTCATTGAAATGGAAGACACTTCACAGAACACAGAACATTAATCATCCCAATGGTGACTTGAAACAAAAGACATGGAGAAATATAAAGAGATCTGCTTACCTGGTTGAAGATACTGGCACATGTGCTACTTCATCCAAAATCAAAATTTCTTTCTTTCTTTCTTTCTTTCTTTGTGTGTCTACAGTCCTTAAAATTCTGTAGAGGATGAGAACATCAGTCATGGACACTTCATTTTTACACTATTTTTTGTTATTACACATGACTATACAGATAATTTATCTGTAATTTGCAAACCTCTAGTAGAACATCAATTTATATCCAAGTGTAGTTTAATTTTAATCTGTTTAAATTATAACATTTATATAGCATTTATAGCATATGTTAATTATATTGCATACATTTAGAAATTACTTTTGGTGTAAGGTAGTGTCGTGGTCACACCAGGTACGCTGTGTTCAAAATCTTCCCACAATACCCTACATTTGTCCAGTAATATAGTTCAGTTGAAGGAGTGAGTGAAAACAAGTGAGTGAATTCGGACACTGAGTGCACTGGATGGGCTGCTGCTTTGGCATAGTTTGTGCTTGCTGCTTAATAATCAATTGAAATTAGTAAAAACTGACAATTTTACAGTAGTAAAAGATTTATCTTGAACTCTGTCATGTAAACTAGCATGTATAAAACATAATTAAACTATTTAATAATCAATTAAAAATGAATTTATACCTGTATGATATTACGCTTTACCCACATTGTACAAGCGGTTTGGAAAATGAGTGTCTAGCATCATCAAGATCAACCTTACCTGTGATACTCACCTGAGAAGTGTGTGTACTTTCCTGTCTCCAGTGTTAATCTCCTGTGTTTTTAAGTATTACCTCAGTGTTTAAGTTAACTCGTCTCCCTCCCAGTGTGTGCTGCTCTACCTGTTGGAAGACATTACTCATTATCATCTAATGCCATCCTCAGTTGTAACCATCATTAGCTGCTTTTCCACCGTCAGGCCAAATTATTCTTGCTGCGACGTCACTACATACATTCCAGCAGCATGGTTCAGCAAGGTTAGCTGAAATTCTAAGAATTCCGGACCAATATCTCAAGACTTGTCAGCTGGCAAACTCTCTCTGTTTAACATTTTTCATTTAATGAACAATCGTTTTTGATCGTTATCTTGAGGTGAAATGCCTTACCTGGTGCCCCATAACTAAAAGGAGGAAGGAGTTATGACTTCAAAACAACTTTAACATGATGCAAGATTTGAAAAGTCATACTTCTGAATGTTAGCGTCACATATAGAGCTTCATATGCATGGGTTTTCTAACAAAGTAGGTTTGCGCGGTATAACTCTGAATTATAGAGTTTATCCCGGAGATCTTTTGACAGTGCCTTGCCACCGATAGTTGATTATTTGCTTCAGTTGCACTATCAAGACTGAAATGTTCCAGGAAATCTCATTTCATGCTGAGCTAATCAAAATGACCACAACTGATCCAGAGGTGGAAAGTCCAGGGGTCAGAAAGTAAAAGTCCTGCCATATGTTTATTCCACCCATGAACTCAGCCAGCTGATTTCACCAGAGGTGGGACTAAATCATTCCTTTCCTTTCAAGTCACAAGCAAGTCTCAAGTCAGATCCTAAGTCCTCAATGAGTTAAAGTTAATGAGATAATTAAGTGGCTAATTAAATTATGATTGTGCATTTGTGATGAACACCTGCTGTTATTGAGAATTACAGAGGATCAGATGTTGATGTTTTATTGGTTAAAATGATGCCACCATCATGGAGATCAGTGTTTGCTTTAGTTGGGCTCTTGACCCTTGACTCCAGTGTTAGATCTCTCTCTCTGTAGCAATGCATGTGGTGTTGTAAAGAATGAGGTTAGTGCTGTACAGTGATCAGCTATTAGCTTTTTTATATGATGATATAGTCATCATGAGCTCTCTTGATTTCATTCAAAAAAAAATTTTTTTGGTCCCACTTCATATCGTGTCCGTAAAACCTGTGTACTTACATAGTAACTAGATGTGTACATAGTATGTAACCACAGTGTAAGTACACATTGGTACATAGTATTTACAGCTCTAGTGTTTGTGTAACTACACATATGTAACAACCCACTGAATGGTATGTGTAAGTACAAATGTGTAACAGGACATTGAGTACGTTTACATGGACAACAATACTCCGATATTAATACGATTAAGACAATACTCTGATTTAGAATCTACAGTCCCACTTTATATTAAGTGGCCTTAACTACTATGTACTTACATCAAAAAATAAGTACAATGTACTTATTGTATTGCAAAACATTTTTGCTGCTATTGAGGTGGGATACGGGTAAGGTTAGGGACAGGTTCAGTGGTATGGGTAGGTTTAAGGGTGGGTTAAGGTGTAAGGGATTGATCAACAGTGTAACTATAAATGTAATTACAGAAATTAATTACAGATGTAATTACATGCAGGTATTTTTCAAATATAAGTACAATGTAAAAACATATATTTACACAATAAGTGCATTGTACCAAATTATTAATTCAAATGTAAGTACATAGTTGTTAAGGCCACTTAAAATAAAGTGGGTCCGAATTTACTATGTAAACAGAGATTTTTGATTACCTTAATCCGACATTTGGAGTATTCCTATTTTAGTCGCATTACTGAAGTGCAGAATAGACATGTAAACACCTTAATTGCATTATTACCGTCGTGTAGCATTTTGCGACAGGATACACACACGGCAGTGCTTAACCGTTTGATGGCAAATAAAGAGCTTCAACACCGCCGTCGTCTGTATGCACGTACAAATAATTAACTGCACTTGAAGCTTTCGTAAAATAAAAAATGAAACACCCAAAACTGTACATGGCATCATCGTGAAGACGAACTATATGTTTATGTGTGAAATTCCGGAGGGGACGTCGGATGGTGTCACGTGGGGACGTAATGACGTGCGCCATTAATCGAACTATGTACTATAACATGTAAAACGGGAACATGAAAGGAATATTCTAAAAGCAACTCATGTAAACACCATAATCATAATATTGGCTTATTTAGAATAAGGTAAATAATTAGATTACTGATGTCCATGTAAACGTAGTCATTGGTAACAACACTTTTTGGTAATGAAAGTACAAATGTATAACAGGACTAACAGCACTTTCTGGTAAAGAAAGTGTTACACTTTATATTAGATTTATCATGTAATGTTACACAGCAGCGGCCAGTAAGTTAGGCTTTACGGTAACACTTTATTTCGATAGTCCACTTTAGACATTCTATTAACAGTAAGTAACTTTGCAACTACATGTCAACTAGCAGTTAGTAGAGTATTAGTAGGCTATCTACTTAATATCTTCTAACACTTTCTTTGCCAGGGTACGAATAGAACAAATGTCTGAAGTGATAAGAGATACATAGAAAATGTGCAGAGGGGTGGTACGAGGACTAGTGGACTAGTACACTGTGATAGGGTAAAGCTGGGTAATCCTACCTTGCCGCACAAGTAAACCATGTTGGTGTCTGGGTCATAGAATGGAAGCAGAACTCCATTACTTGTGTCCATTTCCTGAGTAACCATTGGCTCAGAAAGTTCTCTCTGAAATACAAAGACAGACAGAGGTAGTCACATACTGACTAGGTTATCAAAACATAAAGTACTATTTCATGCTCAGTAACTGCACCAGACAGGTAACATCTCAGGGCTCGCAAAATCGCTAGCCTGGACGTCCCGGGGCTATAGTGTTTTCCCGACGGGCTATTTTGAATACAGGGATCCCGCGGGTACTTAAAATCTCTTCAATTTAGTTGTATTAAATTTAAGGCCATAAAAGTCTTGAATACTTTACATGGTATAAGAAAAGTCTTAATTATAATTTCAAAAGGTCTTAAATTCGGGGACAGAAAGACAATTGCGATATAGCTTAATGTGGCGGGTGTTTTTTTATATGAATGCATGAAACAATGTCTTCAGAAAAGTTTCGATTTTCAACTTTTTAAAATAAGTTATACAAGATTCAACTCATGTTTTTAAGTCAGTTTAATGTAATTTAAGTTGAAATGACTTATACAGCTAAATTGATTACCTTGAAAATTTAAGGGAGCAACATTTTTTTTTTTACAATGCAGATTCGTGATTTGCATTTTCGATAAGTCCATCTGCTGTTTTTGTTCAGAACAATGCGATACAGATGTAATTACATGCAGGTATTTTTCAAATATAAGTACAATGTAAAAACATATATTTACACAATAAGTGCATTGTACCAAATTATTAATTCAAATGTAAGTACATAGTTGTTAAGGCCACTTAAAATAAAGTGGGTCCGAATTTACTATGTAAACAGAGATTTTTGATTACCTTAATCCGACATTTGGAGTATTCCTATTTTAGTCGCATTACTGAAGTGCAGAATAGACATGTAAACACCTTAATTGCATTATTACCGTCGTGTAGCATTTTGCGACAGGATACACACACGGCAGTGCTTAACCGTTTGATGGCAAATAAAGAGCTTCAACACCGCCGTCGTCTGTATGCACGTACAAATAATTAACTGCACTTGAAGCTTTCGTAAAATAAAAAATGAAACACCCAAAACTGTACATGGCATCATCGTGAAGACGAACTATATGTTTATGTGTGAAATTCCGGAGGGGACGTCGGATGGTGTCACGTGGGGACGTAATGACGTGCGCCATTAATCGAACTATGTACTATAACATGTAAAACGGGAACATGAAAGGAATATTCTAAAAGCAACTCATGTAAACACCATAATCATAATATTGGCTTATTTAGAATAAGGTAAATAATTAGATTACTGATGTCCATGTAAACGTAGTCATTGGTAACAACACTTTTTGGTAATGAAAGTACAAATGTATAACAGGACTAACAGCACTTTCTGGTAAAGAAAGTGTTACACTTTATATTAGATTTATCATGTAATGTTACACAGCAGCGGCCAGTAAGTTAGGCTTTACGGTAACACTTTATTTCGATAGTCCACTTTAGACATTCTATTAACAGTAAGTAACTTTGCAACTACATGTCAACTAGCAGCATATGTCCTGTTACACGAGTACTTAGTGAAGTGAATAAAAGTGTTGTTACCAATGTCATGTTACACATTTGTACTGAGGGTTGTTTCATGTGTGTAGTTACAGAAATATTACAGCTGTAGATACTGTTAGGTCAATTTAGCTCAAAGGGAATCATTTAAGATTTTAAAGCGAATTTGGACAGAATCACTGTTTTACGGCTGATCACTGAGACGGCCAGCAATTCATTGAACGAGCCGCACAGCATCAACTCTGCAATGGATATTAATATCCAAAATGTAGTGAAAACACTATTAATTAGCACAGTAACAAGATCGGCAGTTTAAGACATTAACTTGTAAGCACAAAACACAAGATACTTCTCTTTTCAATATAAATAAGGCTTTATTGGATAAATCTAAGACATATAAACTAATCTAACACATAAACACACGCATTCAAGTTGCAGAAAGAGAGAAAGTGAGGAAATAATTAGTTTAAGAGGATGAAAATGTGAAATCCCAAGTTTACAGCAATATGTGCAATTGCGTAGACCTAAACAACCATCAATCACTTAATTAACCCTCGCATTGAGTTCCTCAGTGAGGTTAAAATTTATATTAAATGCACCAGTTCAGATAGGATCTGGAGGGGTTCCCTTTTGTTGTCATCCTTGCAGAAAAGGGGGTTTCCCGCAGTTGCTGATTGGCTGGAAGTTCAGTCTTGGGAAGCCAGTGGTTGGGCGTTGGCTGACGACGCGGAGCTGTGGGCTGGTTGAAGTTTCAGACGGCACCCGAGGTCGGACTCGGAGACACGGTGTTAGGCAAAACTTAACTCGGAACACAGAACTCTCAACGGAAAAAAGAGAAACTAAAGTAAAGAAATAGAAGTAAAGGTTGACGAGACTATGTGGCGTTTCTCCTCATGGTTTTGGAGGAGCTGGCGTGTAAGCCAGAGCACGCTCAAAAAGCTAAAAAAGCATGACTAAAAAGCATAGCTCAAAACTATGACTAAAAAGAGAGAAGGGATGACTAAAAAAAGGGTAAAGCAAAAAAAAGGGGTAAAGCTAAAAGGCAATGACTAAAAAGCATAGCTCAAAGCTATGACTAAAAAGAGAGAAGGGATGACTAAAAAAAGGGTAAAGCAAAAAAAAGGGGTAAAGCTAAAAGGCAATGACTAAAAAGCATAGCTCAAAGCTATGACTAAAAAGCTGCATGGCTAAAAGTGATGATTTGATGGTGTCCTGAGTATTTAAACTGGGCTCTTGGACACATCCCAAATGGTGCTTTGACCAATTAGATATCGTCTTTGCTCGGGGTGTTGCAATGTTTTTCCTCCCAATTCATAAATCAAATGTTATCTCATCAGTTACATGGACCGAGTTTTCCCGCTCTTGCAGAGTATAATTTTGGACATGATTTCTATAACAAGAATATGATACATTTGACAAAGATTTGATTGGAAGAAACGTTTCAAGCAAGAATTTTCACACTCATACATACCTGGTCTGATACCCTACAATACTATACACTGTGGTTACATACTATGCACACATTTTAGTTACTATGTAAGTACACAGGTATTAGGGACACTTAATATAAAGTGGGGCCACATTTTTTCTTTCTTTTCTTTACATTTATAAGTTTTGGTTTTGCATAATCAACCCTGTGAAGCCACAGCATGCAAGCAAAGTGTTGCTCTAATAGTTACAGTGAATGAATTTTAAATCTACGTAATGCATATAAAAATTTGAGCTCCTGTATTAGTTAAACACACACAGACATCAAGAACCAGCATATGAATCTCAACAATGGTGACAGTCAACAAAATGCTTCATGCTGCAATTCATGCTGGGTAACACTATAATAAAAACTCCCATCATGCACTGCAGTATGAATAATTATTGTCACCACTGTTTAGGATCGTATGATAAGTGTTCATGTCGAAAAGCATGAGCCAATGCAGTTATTTTTTTTCAGTATTGAAGCATTACAGTGGCATTTGTTTAATAGGATTTTTTTTTTTGCAGTTTTATAATAGCTGAATGTCAGTCAATAAACCATAGAAAGAGACCACTTCATGATGTTCATTCAAATGTGCTATTAGCAGAGAGCATAAAGGAATCTGCTACTTCAAGGTTTGATTCAGCAGTGCACAAATGTTTGCTATGAAATAATATTGCAATTGCTTAGAAGCAAATCACAATGAATTACTAAAAGGCTCAAGAGCCCAACTAAAGCAAACACTGACCCTTTTTTTTCAGTATTGAAGCATTACAGTGGCATTTGTTTAATAGGATTTTTTTTTGCAGTTTTATAATAGCTGAATGTCAGTCAATAAACCATAGAAAGAGACCACTTCATGATGTTCATTCAAATATGCTATTAGCAGAGAGCATAAAGGAATCTGCTACTTCAAGGTTTGATTCAGCAGTGCACAAATGTTTGCTATGAAATAATATTGCAATTGCTTAGAAGCAAATCACAATGAATTACTAAAAGGCTCAAGAGCCCAACTAAAGCAAACACTGACCACAATTATGGTGGCAACGTGTTTTTTTTTTTTCCAGTTGATTTCATTCAAGGCTGTGGCTGAAGTCAGTTGTAGTTCTTGTGTTTCTCTTTTCTTCAGTGATGCTGCTTGTTAACAGCAGCTGTTCATTACTAATGCTCAATCATCATTTATTTAGTCACTTACGTATCTCATTAACTTTTTGAGGACTTGGGATTTGACGTGAGACTTGCTTGTGACTTGAAAGGAGTGACTTGGTCCCACCTCTGGTGAAATCAGCTGGCTGAGTTCATGGGTGGAATAAACATATGGCATTTTTACAGACTTTCAGACTTTTACTTTCTGACCTCTTGACTTTCCACCTCTGTTCTATGGTAACACTATTAAAGCATATGAATCTGTAATCAACAGACAAAATCACAATACAACATTTGTTATGCAAATTCCTGATTAATAAGCTCATGAACTTTTGTAGCTTTAATACAAATGATCCAAAATGAATTAATAAAAATGAAAATAGCACTCTTCTACCTTACAAAACGAAACTTGTTTTCAGTGCCTGCCTAATGCCTGATACAGAAAAGCTAGTTCATGCATTCATAAATTTGAAACTGAATTGGTCTGAATGTCCTATAGTCTCTTTAAACCAGCTGCAGCTGAATCAAAATGCAACACCTAAAGTTCTTACCAGACCCCCCCCCCAAAAGAATCCTATCAGTCCTATGATTTTATCTTCACGTTGCTACCTGTTACTGTAGTTTTGGCATCACTTATTAAATATTGTGACTTACTTTCTTACCTAGAAATGGTATGAGCTCCAACTCTGGGTCATCATATCCCAATCCCACATCATAATTTGTATTATTAAAAGACAACTGTGTAAACTGCAGCCTATACCAGCCAGACAACGAGGGACCACCTGCATAAGTCTTTAAGATGGATTTCAAACGAATATAAATCATCACAGGACTGCCAACTGCAGTCTGTATAAACCAGAGAGTGAGGAATGCTGCACTAACTACTTCATGCATAAATCAATTCAGGGTGGACTTCAAAAATTATTGATATCATTATAGTATATACAGTATTAAAGTGTAATCATTCAATATAAACAATACCCTCAAATATGATGAAATGTGTATTTTTTTTTAACACACGACTTGCATTACACATATTTTGTAATGAATAAAATAATAGCATATGCATTCCTTTTAATGTAAATGGAGAATGGACTCTTCCCGCTGAGTTGGATGGTTCCTCTCAAGATTTTTTTTCTCTTCAATACCTACATTTTTTTTTTTTATCCTTTTTTTTTTTTCACTTGCTCAACTGGGGCTGTCCGACATTAAAGCACAATTTTATGTGAAGCTGATTTAAAACAACATCAATTGTGCCATTAAAAATTGACTTGGAGGCACAGTTAACATATTTGCAAAAGTTGTGTGTGAACAGTATCAGCATGGGGTGTTATCGGTGATTACTAGGACATTGCTGGTCAAATAACAACCTTTCATTGAGAGTTTTTACAAAAATCCCTAACCCCGACTATAATATTATATTAGTATATAATATATATTAGTAATAATGACCTTGACTTAGTAAATACCACTGAATAACTTATTTTAATTTACTATATATATATATATATATATATAAATATGGAATGTTTTCAACATTGATAATAATCAGAAATGTTTCTTGAGCAGCAGATCAGCATATTATACTGATTTCTGAAGATCATGTGACACTGAAGACTGGAGGAATTATGCTGGAAATACAGCTGCGGATCACAGAAATACATTACAGTTTAACAGATATTCACACAGAAAAGTTATTTATTTAAAATTGTAAAAAAAAAATTCCACAATATTACTGTTTTTACTGTATTTTGGAAATAAATGCAGCCTTGGTGAGCAGAAGAGGCTGATGTAAAACTTTTGTGTACTTCAAAACTTTCAGCATTTTTTTAAAAACTGTCACTTATTTGTTGACATTTACGTCTGATATTATACTGTTATTACTGGATTTATTAACCAGGCTGGTACCAAAAAATGAAATATCTATCAGCATAATGTTCTTTTTTTGGGAAAGACGGGAAAAAACTCAAAGATAGACATAACCCAAGGTGCAGCCTATGAGCTGCGTCTCGTTCTCAGAAAGCAGACCTGTAAAGAAAGGAATTATATAAGAACTTCTAATACGAGCGTTTCAATTAGCTGCATTTTGGTTGCTACTTTTCAAAGTTGTTCAAAGTTACACCACATACTTTTTAGTAATTCATTAAGCCGTGCAAAAAGTTGGCGAAGTTTGAACGTGGCGTTCAGGTGGAATCAAAGTGGAATGGCTCGCGTATGCACCGAATCAAACGTGTCTATGCTTTTCAGACAAAAGTTTGTCAAGAAAGTGCATTGAGGGAGTCCCAGATGTCTTTGTTTTTCTTTGTAATAACTTAGCTTCCAGAGTCTGTAAAATGTATAAATATTATACATTTAGCATTTCAAATTGATTAGAATTAGAATAATAATTCAAAATCTTGCCTGGCAAGATATGTAATTGTAATAAAGACGGTTTTGTTAAATGTGTTCCGAAATTGATTTTCTGACAGAGAGTTCTAAACACTTTCAAAACACATCATTAGGAAAAATCTGAAATAATTTTAATTTATGACTGTTCCTATAGCCTACTCAAATTATTAGAACAGGGACTTTATAGGCAATGCTAAGTAATTAGTGCATTATTAGGTTTATGTAAAGCATCCACAGCAATGCTTCAAGGCAAGGCCTGTGCTAGACCTTAGCAGGACCTTCAGGCCTCATTCACACATGTGCCGATGGTCCCCAGAGAGTCCACTCGTTAGTAGGCATTCCAACTGCTGGTTGCCTGGTAACGTTTATGTGAATGAAATTAGCGGATGTCATGCCATGTTGACGACACTGAATAAGTGTTCTTGCAGCTAAACATATAGCTACTTTTGAAATGAAAAATTGTGTTTAAATGGAATACGTCCAAAAATGCTTAATATCAAGATTGCACAAGATAAAAAAGTAAAGTTACAAAGGAGAACACAAACTACTGTTGCTTTTGCTGCTGAACGGGGCTTTAAAGGGGTCATATGATGCGATTAAAATTGTTCCTTTCTCTTTGGAGTGTTGCAAGCTCTTGGTGCATAAAGAAGATCTGTAAAGTTACAAAGACTAAAGTCTCAAATCCAAAGAGATATTCTTTATAAAAGTTAAGAGTCAGCCACGCCCTCCTAAAACACTTGTTCTAACACGCCCCCACATATCTACATCACTATGTGGGAAGATTTGCATAACACCGCACAAATGTTCACGCAAAGAAAGAAGGCATAACTTTTATTCTCGCTGTAGTTTTGTTGTTGCCGCTGCCGCCATGTCGTGAAGACGCTGTGTGTTTCGTTGTGAAAGCCGAACTAGTTTGTTTGGTCTTCCAAAAGAGGACGATATCTGCTTCGTCATGCCTAGAGCTGATCCGTGCTGGTCGCTGAGGAAATACAACAACTTTGCGCTGTGGATCGCCGGATCGGCTTTCACCGTGGACGAAGTCCAGTCCGGGGTCGACACATGTGGTTGCCGCAGGCATCACAATATGGTAAGGGACATAACATTTCCGTCTCACGCTTGAGGTATTCGGCCAATCACAACGCACTGGATAGCTGGCCAATCACAGCACACCTCACTTTTCAGAACGATGAGCTTTGTAAAAATCGACGCGTTTCAGAAAGGCGGGGCATAGAGGAGAAACAATAATGTACAGTATGTGGAAAATAATGTGTTTTTTGAACCTTAAACCGCATAAACACATTTCATTACACCAAATACACAAAATAATGTTCTTTAAGCAGAGCCTCAACTGTAGCAAATATGATATGACTTCCCTCTAATATTGACATCTTGGCATCACATTTATTGGTAGGTCATGACTTAGTGATAATGTAACAAAGGAATATTGCAAAGATTTAATTCTTTAAATCACATTAAAAATGGGATACACTTGAAGAGCTCTGCCCCTTTATATCAGATTTAGTTTAATAAAAAATAGTTTAATACATTAATTTCAGTTCAGAAATGGGCACTAGTTCTTTCGCACCTCTTCCAGGATTGTCAGTTGTGTTCTTAGTGATCATATCTACAATATATTTAGAGATGAGTGAGTCAGTCAGCTTTCACAGTTTGCTTTATGTAACAAAAACATTTAGTCGTTATATCATATACTACACTTTCATTCTCACTGCTTATTTAATGTCTAATGATAAACACATCCATACAAATGTCCTGTGCAAATCAACATTTTGACAAACGTAGTCATGCCAAATGCCTTTTTTTTGTTCCAAATTAAAAATGGTTATTTTAAGCTTTATGTTTTAATCATTTGTATGGATATTTAAAAAATGGAGCCCAAATACACCTTCCACATATCTTAAATTATGTATTGTTTTTAATATCAATCCTTGATGAAAATAACAGGGGAGAAAATTACATTTTAAATATGTCTGAATAAAATCCCCAACTTAGGCTAATTTTACAGTTAGTATTTTATGTAATAATATTTAACATACTTTGACAGAATTACAGCTTGACTTGAAATTGTACACAAACATATTGCGCACCAAATAGATATTTACATTGTTTTTTCCTTGTTTTCATCACATATCACATGCCTCAAGCATGCTCTTGGTGTCTCCTTGGTAAATAAGTTTGTTTGGTGTGCCTGAGATGATGCCACAAATTGCCATGATTTTTGAAAAAAATTCAGATAAATTATTTTGACACAATAAATATTGAAAGGATAAGTTTAAATCTGGTAATCAACCACTGGAACATACAAGGCCCATAAGTTGAAGAAATGTCTATCAAAAACACCAGTCTCTGCCATTTAATTGCAATTTAAGTTCATTACAAAAGGATGAATCTTTGTATTTTAGGGTGCATTAGAGCATATTTAATATCAATTAATATCTCAGGACAGAAGGTAAAAGTGAAAGTGGCTCACTGGTGGGTTAGCATTCATCAGCTCTGTCATGTATTGTGTGGCTCTGCAGGTGGATTTCTCTCATTTCAGTTGTCCTCAGTTAAAGAGCTCTGCACTCTCAGCCAACACAATACAAACACATTAATAAGAGATTCATTGTAATATAGACATCTTTATTGATTATAACAGGAGCTTCCAGGTTAAAAAAAAGTACACTTCTATAATAATAATAAAAAAATGTATTCACCACTTGTAGTACGCTTGAGTGTTCTAGTGTATGAAAGATGGTTTCAATACAAGTGGTAAATATTATTATTATTATTTGTATTATTATTAAATATAAATAAATGTTTTAATACAGAGATAGTATGTTAAAAGCATATTTTAGTTCATATTCATGGTGTCCCAAAATAGCACAGTTGAGTACACTTAGTTGATCTTAAGTTTATCTTAAAGGGATAGTTCACCCAAAAATGAAAATTAGCCCATTATTTACTCACCCTCAAGCCAAGCTAGGTGTATATGACTTCCTTCTTTCAGATGAATCCAGTCGGAGTTATATTAAAAATTGTCTTTGATCTTCCAAGCTGTTTAATGGCAGTCAGCAGGTGTTGCAGTGCATCAGTCCAAAAGAAGTTAAATAAAGCGCATGCATCCGGTGAGTTTCCTCTTGGCTTATATCGAAATCCTCCGACATTCTTCTTTACAAATCCTCATTTACAACAGTGAGCGCAAGCTAGATTAAATTGATTATTATGTTTTAAATATGGTTATTTTTCTTACAAAAACGCATCAATTCGCTACAGGAAGCCTTTATTCACACCCAGAGCCATGTGAGGCACTTTTTATTATGGATGCATGCACTTTATTTCACTTCTTTTGGACTGATGCACTGCAACACCGGCTGACTGCCATTAAACAGCTTGGAAGATCAAAGACTATTTTTAATATAACTCCGACTGGATTCGTCTGAAAGAAGAAAGTCATATACACCTAGGATGCCCTTGAGGGTGTGTAATTCATGGACTAATTTCAATTTTTGGGTGAATTAACCCTTTACGAAGTACTAAAGAATAATTTGTAGTATATTAAGTACAAAATTAGTGCGCAAAAATAGTATAGAGTACACTTTAAGTACATTATGGAAGTGTACTTTTTTGTAACCTGGGCTTGCACTTCAGCTTGGTTACTTGCGTGGACCAAAGAGGTGATGATGAAAATGTAGGAACTGATCTGTTTCTGTGTAAGGCAAGGCAAGACAAGTTTATTTATATAGCACATTTCATACACAATGGTAATTCAAAGTGCTTTACATAAAAGAAAAGAAAAAAATAATCACAACAATAAAACAAGGAATTTAAAATCTTTGAAAATGATTTAAAAAATTGATTTAAGAGGTTTAAAATGAATTTAAGAAAACGATTATACATATAATATAGTGCAATCAGTTCGGACATCGCACAGTGCTCATTCAATAAATGCACAGCTAAACAGATGAGTTTTGAGTCTGCATTTAAATGTGACTAATGTTTTAGCACATCTGATCTCTTCTGGAAGCTGATTCCAACTGCGGGTGGCATGATAACTAAAAGCACATTCCCCTTGTTTTGTGTGAACCCTCTGTATTTCTAACTGACTCGATCCTAATGATCTGAGTGGTCTGTTAGGTTTATATTCAGTGAGCATATCTGCTATATATTTAGGTCCTAGGCCATTGAGTGATTTATAAACGAGTAAAAGTACTTTAAAATCAATCCTAAATATAACTGGAAGCCAGTGTAAGGACCTGAGGACTGGTGTAATATGCTCAGATTTTCTGGTTCTAGTCAGAATTCTGGCAGCAGCGTTCTGGATGAGCTGCAGCTGTCTAATGGTCTTCTTGGGAAGGCCGGTGAGGAGACCATTACAATAGTCCACCCTGCTGGTGATAAAGGCATGAATAAGTTTCTCCCAAGTCTTGACTAGAAACAAAACATCTAATTCTTGCAATGTTTTTGAGATGATAGTATGCTGATTTAGTTACTGCTTTGACAAATAGGCAATTTTGTGTAGGCAATCTGGTGCCGATGTGTTCATCTCTATGACGTCAGAGAGACTAGAAACTGGAAAATTTGATTTTCTGGCTGCAGAGTAGGCTCACACTACAGGATTGTAAGACTAGCTGAACTGCTGTGGTGCTCAAGGTCTCTTGTCATCTGTCGTTATCTTGTTATAGCTGTGCATACTACAAATCATTTGGTCAAGACGCAGTCCCAACCAAAAGCGATCGCGTCGCTGACCTGCTCATGCTTCACGAGCTTCGGCGACTGCAATGAGCACCGATTGGATGCGACATGAGTTTTTTTGTCACAGACCTTGGAAATCTGTCTGTGACTGCAAAATCCATGCAGTATGAGCTTGGCTTAACAGTGAGTTTTAAATTCTGAAATTTACAGTATGCTATTTTAGAAAGGAACATTTAAATGCTGTAACAAAAGAATTAGGGAGAATTGAACAACTGTGAATAATTTATTGTTATTATGTAAATAATATGTAATCATGCAAACGCTAAAAAAGTAACTGTGGTCATATTTTTGACAAGGACATTTCCTCCAAGAAGGCAAGGGAGGCAGTGTCTCCTCAAAAAATCGGATGACAAAAAAAAATTCAAAGTAGAAAAATAAAACTATGCAAATATGACATAAAAAAGCATATAAATCACTCGCTTTTCTAAAGTTAAACTGTTCAACAGCAACACCAGCAGGTAAAGTTACAGCGGGAGTCCGTGCCTCTCTCGCCTCCCCTGAGCCCATTGAGTTTGAACAGACCCCCTATAGCATGCCGTGAGTGAGAATAAATCAATGGAGGAAAGTCATGTAACAGGAGGCAATGCCTCCATCGCAATATGATTGGATATGAATGGTTATGATCGGCTGTTATTGGTTCATATGATAAATCCCACCTCTTTTGTTTGTGTCTCATTGAACAATATAATGGCGTTAATGGGAAGTCTAATTAATTAATTGTAAGCAATACACACATTTATACATCAACACTTTGTCGAAGCAAAATCAAACTTCAAATGGCCTGAAAACATGATCTGTGGGTTTTTTAGTGAGCAATCAGCTTACTGAAATTAAAGGCACATCTCCGCGTCTGTGACCAATATTTACCGAGCTCTGATGACTGATGATCCGAAATGAAGTTTATAATGAAAAAGAACAGCTGAACATCAGTTCATAAATAAAATATTTTGTATAAACTGTTACTGCCTTGAGTTGTTATTATTTTGGAATAAATGTAAAATGCTTAAAAACATTAAACTGGTGATGGGATTTATAAATAAAATAGAATATTAATTAAATTGTTCGTGTAAAAATACAATTTGGATGTTTCTGTTGTGTATTCTGGTAGTGTAAGTAATGTTTATTTAACCAAGACTGGGACATGAATTTACATTTAATTAAATAAAAAAAAAAAAGTGAAATTTGCCTCCTGATTTCAGAACACCTCTGCACGCCACTGGATTATGAGTATTTTAAAATGTAATATAATCACAAGTACTTTTTTTTAAATAATTTAAGGTCACACTTTATTTTAAGGTCCAATTCTAGTTATTAACAAACCATTAACTATGACTTTTGCCTCAATAAACTCCTAATTGGCTGCTTATTAATAGTTAGTAAGGTAATTGTTAAGTTTAGGTATTGGGTAGGATTGTGGATGTAGAATATGGACATGCAAAATATGTGCTTTAGTACTAATAAACAGCCAATATGTTAATAATAGGCATGCTAATTTAATAGTGAGAATTGTTCGCTATTCTAAAGTGTTACCAAATGTAATTACATAATCCAGATTACATGTAATCAGTTAATACCCAGCTCATGTTAATGTTAATGTTAGTGGATATGTAAAAATGTGGGATAAAAACCCCTCTTGTTTTAATCAACACAGACAATCCCACACATACATAACATTATCCCAGGTTCAGCAGCATGGATGTGGTGGTGGGGGGTGGACAGTGCCATGTCAGAGGCACCTGCCAGCGGCCAAACCTTTCCCAACTTCCACGTCTCTCCCAGGTTGCTCTATCTCCCTCTTCTGTCTCTCTATCTCTCTCTCCTCCCTCTCCTCACCCCGCTCCCCCTGCTCAGGGAAAAAGTTTGCCAGACAGCCCTGAGGACTCCCATCTCCTTGACTCCTTGAAACCCCATCAACACCCCCACCCCCAACACACACCCAAAAACCAAAACACACACTCAACAAACTTAGCACAACAATTAATAATACATCACTGACTATGGCCAAATGCAGCTTTTTGGCGAGGTCCTCATACGGGAAACACATGTGTCTATGTGCTAGATGTGAAAGCACACACACCTAAACACATATGCTTTGCACCACAGATGACAGCGTGGATTCTGTGAGGTATCCTATGTGGTGTAGTGATTGGTACTCAAGTCACCGATGACGTAGAGGTCTTTGATCACACGTCACTTAAGGAGTGGTTTTAAGTGTATCAGATGACCCCTCCCTTCTTTTACCCCGAGACACCAGCTGAGGAATTTCACCTTAACTTTATCAAAAAGGGGCTGTTCAAGTCCATGTAAACTGGATGCTGTTTGTTAACATACGTTTCTGAAGGGTTTTTGAGAATTCGGATAACTAGTTGAGACTCTGATCATCAACACAAGGAAGACATGGTTAAAAAAGACATTTATTAACAATAGATATGCAAGAAATACATCCCCTAAGGAAACAAATTAATGAATGACTAATCAGGTAACAGAGAACATTCTCAGAACTAACAGGCTAACATTCCGATAAAAAGTTATGAACAAACTTTTTCAGTAACGTTAACAGAATATTCATTCAAAGTTATCTGGTCTTTAATAATGTTCTCCCGACATTCTCAAAATGTTAACCTTTGTCAAATGTTCACAAAAACATTATTTATACATCATTCATGGAAACTTTTTCAGAAACATTTTAGTTTGTCGTTCGTCTAATGTTTTTTAAATGTTACTATTTGTTTCAGAACATTCAAAACTAACATTCACATAATGTTGCAACATGATAAAATGGAATGTTCCCATAACGTTCGAATAACCAGAAGAAAACATTTTTAAAACATTAAAAAAACTGGACTTTCCAAACATTCAGAGAACATTAAGAAATAATGTTTTCATAACTTAATGGGAACATCAGAAAACATTATTAGAACATACATTTTTTAGCTGTGTGCATTTTAGTATGCACTGCATGGATAATAAAACGAATAACCAAAAAAATACCAAATGAACTTGTGAAAAACAATAAATGATGTGAATGGATAAATGCAGTGCTGTTAAACTGAATGTAGCAATGGAAGAGAATTATATGGTAACACATCTTATGGGAAACCACTTGATGACAATAAATAAATGCTTATTTATCATTACATAATCTAATACTTAAAGCTGCAGTCCGTAAGTTTTGCCTCTTTGTCGCCATCTCTGTTTGAAAACCTGCAATTGCAGCTATTTGTGGATTTATCTTCCTTGCGTGGGTTGTGCACCGGCTCGGCTCCAGCGCGGATGAATCTAATGTGTGGCTGTCAGTCTGCAGATACTGCACTTTGTATTCACAGATTCTACATATTGAAAGTATGACCTAAATAAGAGTTTTCACTGGAGAATTTCATCTGAACAAGTAAGTAACAACTGCTACTTTTGTTCTGATCAACTGAGGAAAAAAGCATTTCAGTAAATTGCGCTATCAATGGTGATTAAATTTAACGATCGGTTAGCTCATATCACATCAAACTGTGCCAATTATTATTATTGTTATACTTTGTTTTCAAATTCAATCCGCCATTTATTCCAGCTGCTGTGAAAAAAGGCTACAAACGATCCGTCACCAGCAGCATCCTCACGTGCGATATAGCATACTAGCCGGGACTCCTTCTTTTTCTTTACAGACGTGACGTAATGACGCAGCGCCATGCTCGAATTTCCAGCGAAAACCTTTAAAAACTTTATTACAAGCTTACCGTTGTGAATCGGGTTAAAGTAAGGCGATAGTTTTAAACACTGTCTGGTTATGTACTTGCTCAAAAATTTATTTTGGATCATTTTTAAACAAAAAAGTTACGGACTGCAGCTTTAAATGTATTCTAAGCAAGTTAGATAAACATGACTGCAAGTATAAACTACTGCCAAGGTAATAATTTTGGTAAATTTATATTTACCTTCCACACAGTCCACCAGTGAAGCAGAGGGCAAGGCACAATCGTTTCCACACTGGGCTGGAGAATCTGGAGAATTTCATCTGAACAAGTAAGTAACAACTGCTACTTTTGTTCTGATCAACTGAGGAAAAAAGCATTTCAGTAAATTGCGCTATCAATGGTGATTAAATTTAACGATCGGTTAGCTCATATCACATCAAACTGTGCCAATTATTATTATTGTTATACTTTGTTTTCAAATTCAATCCGCCATTTATTCCAGCTGCTGTGAAAAAAGGCTACAAACGATCCGTCACCAGCAGCATCCTCACGTGCGATATAGCATACTAGCCGGGACTCCTTCTTTTTCTTTACAGACGTGACTTAATGACGCAGCGCCATGCTCGAATTTCCAGCGAAAACCTTTAAAAACTTTATTACAAGCTTACCGTTGTGAATCGGGTTAAAGTAAGGCGATAGTTTTGAACACTGTCTGGTTATGTACTTGCTCAAAAATTTATTTTGGATCATTTTTAAACAAAAAAGTTACGGACTGCAGCTTTAAATGTATTCTAAGCAAGTTAGATAAACATGACTGCAAGTATAAACTACTGCCAAGGTAATAATTTTGGTAAATTTATATTTACCTTCCACACAGTCCACCAGTGAAGCAGAGGGCAAGGCACAATCGTTTCCACACTGGGCTGGAGAATGCTGTACTTCTGTTGTGCCAAAAGGGGTCAGCTGGGTCAGATGAGTGGACACAGGATCCTTTGCACACTGGCTGTGTTACTGAGGAGCTGTGTGGGTCAAACAGTATCTGCCGGTGCAGGGCTCCTTTGTGGACTATAGGCTGTGCTGTTGAAGGAACTGTAAGAGTCAGAAGGTGTCAGTCCATGCTGGAGTCCTTTGCAGCTAGAATGCAGCCGTAGGAAATATGCACGGTTTTGCTCGCAAGAGCTTAACCTCTGCTGTACTGTTGTGTCTTTTCTTGTTGGTCAGAACTTGATTCTGTTCATGTCTTCTTCCCATCGAGCTGGAAACACAGAATGTCTTGTCTCTGTTAATGTCTCCTTCCCCATTGGGATAGAAATGCAGAATGAAGGTGCGTCCACCAATGGGATACATTATGTCTTTCAAAAGAGGACATTGGAATCTGATGCCTTTTAATCTTCCATTACCAAACCTCTTTCAAATGATTACAGACACTGTGCATGATAAGAAATGGTTGAATGATCAAGCATACATTCCTTTATGTGTTAATACATCAGCTTTTGCTAAATGTTTTGATAACAGTCCATTTCCATTTACATAAACTATTGTTTGTATGAACATTAAGTAGACGTTTCAGCTTATATCAAATGGATTTTGATGCATCTTTGTGGCCTTGCTTTGTTTTAGCCACTCCTCGGAATTAGTGCTCTGCATTTATCCCATCCAAAGTGCACACACACAGCAGTGAACACACACACACACACACACACACACACACACACACAGCAGTGAACACACACCCGGAGCAGTGGGCAGCCATTTATGCTGCGGCGCCCGGGGAGCAGTTGGGGGTTCGGTACCTTGCTCAAGGGCACCTCAGTCGTGTGTCCTGAGGTCCTAAATAAATTTAATGGCAGTCTCAGCCTAAACATTAGGAATGAGTTTGGTGGTTGGGGTTGAGGCCTTTGCACTGCAGAGAAGAGGACAGAAAGGTCCCAGACAATACATACAGTACCAAATGCCACTAGCCAGCTGGTAAGGACATAATGAACACAAATCTCTGTCATAGCCAAGAGAAAAGTAACATTTAAAGTGGTCATGAACTGCCTTTGTTTTTATTTTGTACTGTTCTCTGAGCTCCCCTTATAATGTTATCAAGATTTTTACATCAAAAAACACAATTTAACAGTAGTAACAGGCTATTTTCTGTCTTGTTTTAACCCCTCTCATCAGAACGCTCTGTTTGAATAGATGTGGAGGATTGGGACTCGGAAGAAAACGCCCACTGCTGTGATTGGCTAACAGTTGTGTATGTTTGACAGTGTACATTCCTCACAAATGGACGCTGCTGTGATTTAGGTAAAAAACGCATAAATAACTCAATACAGATCAAACAATCTGTTTAACAGACAACGCAATAGTGACCACGTAATGAAAACAGTTACTCACACTTGTGTTGCTACATTACTGTCGGATCCAATATAGTCGCACAGCATCGTCTTTTAGTTTCAATCTTTCTGAAAATCCCGCGTCGAATTGTGCCTTGTTTGTAAACGAATCCTTGGTAAAATGAAGTGAACAAAGGACCGAGTTCTTACTGACGAGGTCTGGAAGTTCATTCACTCTTTCCTAACGTTGGGATCAGAAGGAAGGAAACACAAACACTGTTTTTCCACAACTTGGCACTGAACAGTGTCTTGTTGTCTTCAGAGCATCTTTATCGTTTGGTTTCTGAGTAGCCTTGTGCATTCGCCTCTCTCGTAAAAACTACATGCACAAATCAGTGGGCGGGGCTAAACAGGCAGTGATGTTGAATTGGTGGGCGAGGCTAAACAGACAGTGCTGTAGAATCAGTGGGCGGGGCTAAACAGGCAGTGATGTTGAATTGGTGGGCGAGGCTAAACAGACAGTGCTGTAGAATCAGTGGGCGGGGCTAAACAGGCAGTGATGTAGAAACAGGCGTTGATCTTCTTTTCTGCGGAGGCAGTGTTTATCCACACTATTACATCATAGAGTAGAACATTCCACAACCTGTCGTTTTGGCAGACTGCCTTCAATATAAAAAGGTTTTAGACTAAAGAGTAAGTTTTGAGTTCTGAAACTTACAGGATATTTTTATAGTACAATGACCTCTTCATCAAGGGAGATCAAGGGAATTTTGGTTTCTCAGTTCATGACCCCTTTAAAGTATTATACCAGACAAATGTGTTTGGGGAAGTCAAGCCTACCACTAGACCAGTGGTTCTTACCCTGTTCCTAGAGCCCCTACTGTAGTACTGCACATTTTGCATGTCTCCTTTGTCTAACACACCCATTTCAGGTCTTAGAGTCTCTACTCATGAGCTGATGACTTGAAGGTGTTTGATCACAGAGACATCAAAATGTGCACTGTTAGTGGGGCTCGAAGAACGTGGTTGGGAGCTACTGTGCTAGACAGATTACCTATTGCCTTGACACCATTTACCAAGGCTCAGGAGGAAGCCATATCATTGGTGGATCAACAACCAAACGAGAAGCAGCCTCCAAAGCAAACAAAGATCTGTTCTGTTGGCTTGAACGTGCTTGTACCAGTGTTAGTGAAGCACAGAGCATGTGTGATTTCTTCAGAGGGGGAGGAGAGAAGGCAGACATGGTTAGCACCTGAGTCCTCAAGGGAGCGGTTGAAACGTTAGGCTTTCGAGAAGGCAGGCCCAATTTCCAGACAAGAGTCATGGCCTAACAGGGCCTGAAGGTGTCCAATGCACTTCACTGAAGTCAAAGCAAATAACAGCATTGCCTTCAGAGAGAGAATGCACAAATTCACCATCACAGGAGGTTCAAATGGAGGAGACGTAAGCGTGTTTAGCACTACAAGAGCTGCAAGTGTAGCACCGGATGTTTGGGTCAATGCTACGAGAAGAGCATCCGTCAGTAAAAAGTCACTCGACACATTCAGTAAATGTTTGGTGGAGCCAGGAACAAGGATTTTTGGTGAGCAGTGCCCTTGAAGGCAAATCTCGAGAATGGCTTGTGATAAGGGTTTTCTCCACATGGAAGTGCGCAAGTTTCAGGTTGATTGATATAAAGCAGACATGAGACACACTTCACCAGTGATTTAACCATCCTGGGCCAAGAATGAGCCATAGCATGGTATTTTGTAGTGATGAGAAAATACCAGAAGCCTTTCTGCATTTCACAGACTTTGTACCTCTAAACGTAACAATGGCCTTGAAACAGCAGAACAAAGCCAACTGTGTTTAGAACCCAACTGGAAATTACCAGACATGTGCCACAATGCCACTCAGCCTTGTATTCCATGTAAACACACACACACACACACTGAAAGCATCCTTCTGCATGCATCCTTAGTGCAATGGCTTAATGTGTCAATTATAGGCCTAATTTTAATCTTTGCAATCAGTGTGTGGAATTTTGTGTGGTGTTGTTTGTATAAGTAATATTATTAGATCACATGCATTACACCCACAAAGCAATTAAAACAATTTGCACCATTTATTTAAGATCTTAGTAAATCGGCCAGGAGGAAAAGATATATTTCTATAGCATGCTTTGCTCATATTTACAAAGTCTGCCAAACTTTCCTAATCATTTAATGAAAAATAAATAAATAAATTCCTCAAAAAATGTAACCTTAAAATTCAGGTTTCTCTCATGTTCATATCCCTTTATGTTAACAATGCACACTAAAAATAACATAAGAATATGCTCATATTTAGTCGGTGTCAAGCAGATGTTTTTGGAGTGGGGAGACTCTTTTAAAAATCAATATACAGACGGACAACCATAATAAACCCACTCATCTCAATTCACACTTCATCCTCATCTGCTATTGTTAAAGACATGAATGAGAAAAAACAGTTTGATTTATAGTAAAATACAAAATGTTTTATTTTTAAATTTTTATTTTTAATTTTAAAAATATTTTAGTTGTACAGTCTGCATATTAAGTGGCATAAGCATGCAGAAGAGAATATGGTATTTAAATAAAAGAGAAATGCTTAAAATAAGCTTCATCGTGATTTGTTGTGTAATAAGATAGATAAGTTAGTTTTGGTTTCTGTGGGAATTCTCTGGGCTTGTCTCTCCTCCACTCCCTGAGGGTTACACGGAGAACAATATGGCTGGATTTGTTTTGCTGTCTCTGATTGAATTAGGATTGATTTTGCTGCTATTTTGCCAGGAGACTATCAGGTCTCTGGACTACTTTAAGTGTGTTTATTGGATAAATGTTTACACGCTAGTCAGCAGGACCAGTGGTTTGTTAGCCTGCCATTTACTATAAAATAAAAATCAATAATGCTGAAATGTAATTTTACGTCTCTTCATTACTGAGGGGAATGATTGTTTCCAGCCACACGGGATGTGAAATGTCAGTTGCCAGTCCGTTGTGAGTGATATAGAGAAACAATTCAAGCTAAATATCAGTTGAAGAAACTCTTACAGCTAAATAACATCTAAATAAGCTTCACACATCACAATCTCACTCATCATCAGCTAAAGTATTTTGTACAAGAAATGTATATTTAGTGTTGATTATTCATCACAGTGACATTCAGATCAACAAAACAAGCCTCTCAAAATAGAGACAGTGTTCTGTTTCAAAGCGCTCCAATGACATGTTCAACAGCACGCTTTGGAAAACCACAGAACAAAAACAGCAATTAGTGCTTTTAAGTTGTGCATTTCTGCCGTCTGTGTGATTGACAGACTCATGCTGTTATTAGCATGACTTCACACACTGTACGACCAGAGCAGATATCGCTGTGAAGACCGCAGGTGTCAGAGCTGATTCATTGCCTTTGTGAACATAACCTGGGGCCAGTGCAGTACAGGAAAATATAGGACAGCATGTACAAGTGTTTTTGCATACATTGTCATTGTTAAAAAAAAAAATTATCAACAATTTCAGTGACAAGCTGGACTGAAAATTATGACATGGATTTAGGATTTATTTCTTAGTATTTGCTTTAGTTAACACGATGATTTGGGGGGTGAAACCTCATGGGTGTTTATTTTTTTATGTGTGTTTTTTTTTAGAATAAATATCATCTCAGTTGTGACAATAATTGTGCTTTTGCATCATTATTGTTTACCTCTGATTTAGTAGTTAGTTAGCTTTTGCCAGTCATTGTAATTTGGCACCAGGGACTAGTCCAGACAACATCTCAGTGTCAACAACACAAAAACACACACCTCATCACGGCTCAGAACTTTAAGCTAATAAGCAGTTGTCAACGGAAAAATAAGATAAATGTAATGTTTGATGGAAACTATGTAATAAAATGGACAGGGTCCCAATAATTATCATTCAGATGGCAACAAGTAATGACAGAATGGAGAGAGAGAGAAGCAATGGTGACATTTTGTATGTTAAAGCAAGAGAACGCAACTGTAGGCAAATTACTAGTATAGGGGCCGTCAGAAGTCAAACCAGACACTGCCGTCTTTTGCTTTATTTTATTTTATTTTTTCCCAGAGTGTCTATTTATGCTAACTGAAAACAGCCCCGCCTTGTTGGCAAAAGCTATTTACACTAACTCCTCCCACCAATGTGTGGTTGCACTAGACAACATTACAAAAGACAGTTGTTAGACAACAGTTCCTGTGGCGTAGGTAGTAAAGTGTGCAGCACTGACTTTTTGATGCGATTGTGTCACGGTTCATGGGTCCGGACGGTCTTTCTGCGTCTTGTCATGTGCTGGTATGTGCGTACGTCACTCGTTAGTGGTTGCAGCTGGTGCTCAATCAGAGCGTGCCAGCTGCAACTCGTTAGCGAGCCCTTTATAGGTCACTCTGTTCAATGTGTGTTTGTCGGTTCGTTATTCTCATGTTCCTGTCTCCCTGTCAGTTCTCTGTTTCCAGTTCTCGCTCAGTCAGGGTACGGATCTTCAGCCTTCTCCTTGGTTTGGTCCCATGAGCTGATCCGCTACACATATCACATTGGAAAGGCATTTATTTTACATAAAAATAAAGTAAATAATCAAAAAGTGCCTCATGGGTGTTTATCGGGTAGGATTAAGGGTAGGCATAGGGAGGGCTTTATTGTCCCAATAAGGCGACATCCATTTAATAATTTTAATAAAAATGATCATTACGTTATTATTGCATACTGTTTTGTAACGTACTACAATACTGAGGTGCAAATATCTGCCACTAAGTAGTATAAAAAGCATAAATATTTACTGCAAAGAAAACACTGCTTTTTGACATGGCATCTATCGTTACGAAAATATGCTATATGCACTTATCGAATCTAAGTGATATAATATAGCGAATCTACTACTATTTGCAGTGTTAATTGTTAATAGCCACTGTCTTTTTTTTCTGGGAACATTTATTTTGTGTCTAACAAATCGTCAAAGGTCGGAGACAGGGAAAATAGCCAATTTCATGCTTTTAAGAGTCTAAAATAATCTTCCACTGGTACAACAGCTACAATAATATAATTTATGTGTTAAATAAAAAATATTTTGTCAGAGAAAAACAGAGAAACATGCTTTTTGCCATCATAAGGGTGTAGCTGAACATCTACCAGTTTCTTGCACAGACTGATTGTTTCGCTTCATAAGACCTCAATACATCGTCAGAAGCAATGGGTATTCATTTTGTGTGCCTCCATGATGTGCTTTTTTTAATTCTCCAAAAATGGGCATCTGCTGACTTGCATTTTATAAATTACCAAGGACCACGGTTTCAGCTAAAAATCTTTACTGTTCTACAGAAGACAGAAGTCATCTACATCATGGATGGCCTGATGAGGGAAGACAGGAGGGGAAACAGGAACAAAGGAAACAGACAGGCAACACAAGGAAAACAAAACCAACACAGAATACAGATGTGACAGTAGACATTAGTAAAGAAAAATATTGTAATTATTTTTAGTTGATGAATATACCACATTAACATTTTTAGAGTCTGTAAATTCAAAATATTTAATTAAATGATCAAATGTTTCTGAAAATTATGAAAAAAAAAGAAAATATATCAAAATAACATTCAAGGATATAAAGAATATGACAATCATATTTCTAGAACATGGCGCATGTGTTTTAAAATAGACCTAAAATTTCCATGCTTACCTTTGTTCCAGTGCCAAGACAATTCCTGTCTATCCCTTAGGAGCGAGAGAGACAGATAGACAAAGAGAGAAGTTCCAGTCAAAACCTGTTGTTGGGAGTCACCTCAACCACACACACACACACACACACGCACACACACACACACATTTATACGCTCAGGCAGAGGGTGCTTATCTAATGTTCAGGATTAAATTCAGTTACCCTCCAGGGATTGGGTTAGATGTCAGAAAGATAGATGGGCATCATGCTGAAATACCAACGCCCAAAAAAGATTTTGCATGTGTGTGTGTGTGTGTGTGTGCACAAATATAATGCAAATATAGACATGTATGTCCTCTCTTCCCAGGAGCATTATGTAAACAAGGAAATGGAGATGGCATCACAGCGAAGCACTCTATAACAGCCAATGAATCATCTTGAGACTCTCATTTAGTTGATTTGCACCAAAGTCAATATTAAATAAAAAGGAATGAAGTTAAAGAATTTAACCAGAAAGCAAAACAATAACATCTTTGATGATGTATTCTTCAATTATGACATCAATAAAAGTAAGGAAAGTAAATCAATCCATCAAGTGGGTGTCTTTAATTGATGTATTTTTTACGCTTTTTTTAACTGCTTAGAAATATTACAAATGCAATTCATTTAAGAAGTAAATATTCAGAGCATAACAGAATTGGAATGCAGAATAAATTAAAGATAGCAGACATTGGGGCATCACGCATGAAATGAGCATAAACTGATCCTCATGTAAACTGAATTATTCCATTAAATTCATATTGCACAGAAATGTATTCTGCTTGTTATTCATAAATGAATTGTGTTTTTCCTCAGACAAAACTGCTCACTGCTTCTTAGCTAATGAAGATTTAATTTGAACTAAAATAACTACATTTATTCTGTGTTCTGTTAATGCAGTTTTGTTCATTCTTAAACTGTTGCTTTCTGTAAAGCTGATGCATAGTACAACATGATTTTTAACAAAATATTTGAGACGGTTAAATTATTATGTGCTCCATAAAGCAAAATATTAAAGAAAGAAAGAAAGGTGGAAGAGTTGAATTTGAATTTTAACCTCTAATGCATTTAACCACTGATTAAAATTAACCTGTGATATAAATTAACTTAATCTTGTAACTTCATTTATTTGCAGTGGGGGAATTATAGTTATAGAATTGTCACATTATCTAAGAATGTTTCATTTCTTATCCTTGCATGTGTTGAATTATCATGTATTGAAGCAAAGAAAACTGACAAGAGTCACTAATTTCATCCACTGTCAGTTTCGGGTACTAGAAGGAATTCAAGCATCAACCTAACATGCTTAACCCTAAAGTTATTTATTTTAAATACATTAGAATCAGATTTATAAATTATTAATGTAACAGACAAGAGACAGCAAAATGATTGTTCTAAGAATTATTATATATTTATACTGTGATATCACATCTGAAACTCTTTGCTTCTCACACACACACACACACACACACACACACACACACACACACACACACCTGTGTCGGTGTGCTGCAAGAGTTCTCAGGAGAGTCTGGTGCCTGCAGTACTGACTGGTCATACCTTTACTGGAGAGCTGCTCTCTGCCCTCAGGCTACTGCTTAGCAATTCAACTCTGACTACAATCCACAGCCTGTGCCCTTTATAATGCACCTATTTCAAAGATACAGTGCCGTAATGAATTTACAGACCTTGGGAAGCTCTGTCTGATATACTTCAGACAAGATGAACAGAAAAGACAGACTCTGCTTCTCTTTATCTCACTCTCCTTCGTCTGGCTTGTTGAATCTGCCTATTTAACTTCTCTATACATGCCGGTGTTCTACTACAAATATATTAAACATTAACATGTAAATATTATTTCTGCAAACAGCTGACACACTGAAACAGAAACAGAACACAAGGACACTTATAGAGAGAAAGTGAATGAAAAAGAAAAGAGGACAAAAAAGAACAGACAATTAAGAATACCTACTTACAAGACAATAAATATGCCAAAATCTCTCACTGGGGACAGTCAGTAAGTTTTTAAAGAAGTAACTATGAAGAAAATGAGTTGTTCTGGATTGCAAAGGATACGTGTTATCAGATTGTGGTATTGAAATGAGAAGATGGCAGAAAATATGCGCTAGGTATGTTTATATGCACTAATTTTCGTTAATCACTATGAATCCAATACAATTTCAGATTTTGAAAGTTCTGATATGAATCCTAAACACTGCAGTCTGATTCATGTGCATTACATGTATTCCACACAAAACTTCAATGCATGCACAGTGCCCAGTTGCTGTATTCAGAACCAGAGAAAGCCACCAGAATAATATCTCTGGTGCTACACGAGTATAATTGCATTTTTTCTTTCATGACATATCTAAAAAGAAAGCTGATATATGCATATGTCAGAATATCTTCTTTTTTTTTAGCAAACATTGAGCAAATATTCAGTATCCTTCACTGACCAGTAAGACATGCCTGTAAGATACATAAACAAACAAACATGTTCGTATGACATAAAACATATGTAAACAGATGCATCATGGCACATGTGCACAAGGCATTCAATATTTTGTTAATTAAATTGAGTAAATAATCAAAGTAATTGATTAATTTTTACTGTTGATTGGATCATTTCTACACCACCCCTTTCAATCCAACATGCACAAAAGCCTCCAACAACACCATAGTGTAAATTTCTTGAAAATAATGTTTCATGATCTTCACATCCATACATCTCCCAGAAGAACAAGTTAACCATTTCTGGATCAAATCAAACTAAATGCTTTCAGTAAAATCAGTGATGGCCAAACTGAAGCTTAACAAATTTCAGTCACATAATGAGGAGAGAAAGCGCCTTAGAAGAAGAAGAAGAAGAAGAAAACTCCTTTGAACATGCATACAGTGATGGAAGGAAATGGACAACATCTGATTTGCTGCCAGATACTTACTCTCCTCATTGAGGTTGCTACCTGATTGATCCCTATTGTAGTGGACAGTAGGCAGATAGGATAGCATTCTAAAACCTCTTTCCACTCATCACAAAAGAAAGGTTTCACTTGACTGGGTTTCTTTGGACAACATAAACAATGTCTCTTACCCTTAGATAAGGCAAAGATACAGAGAGCAGGTAAGCTCCAACATTTAGTTTGTAATCCCCTTCTGTTCCTATTTTGTGCTCCTCAGCTTTCCCGAGACGTATCTTCTGTGACAGCATTTTCTGCAACTCCCAAAACCCATGGTCTTCTCCCATTTTCTGGTCCAGGCCCTTCACTCTCCCTATTGCTCTCCCCTGCCACCTCCCTCTTGATGTCACATGTGTAGATTCTATGTGTTTGTCTTTGGAATTTTATTGTGAAGTGTGTTCCTTGTCCTTATTGTTCCCTGTGTTCACTTCCTGTGTTTAGTGTGTGTGTCATGATAATCCTTGTTAGTAAGAACAGAATGCAAGTGATTAAGAACCAAATAAATGAAAGTTTGTTATAAACTGACATCAGCTTTACAACATCTAATGCAAATAAGATACTGACCATATACATCAATGTCAAAGTCTTTGGAAAGATGTTTGGGTAAGTAATATATACATTCCATGTGATGAGCAGTCTGGTGGCAAAGACATCTTCTATTCATTGTGCTAATCAACAGTGCAGTGGGATCATGAAGTGCTGTGTGATGCTCATCTCCTGGAGCACCAAGGCAATCCTAGAAATCTGTAACACACAGACGAGGCCCTGAAATGGTTTCAGAAAGTCCTTACTGATCTAGAACAGACAGAGATGTATAGGTTTGCTTCTTAGAGCTTAACCTTGTTGCACTAGGAATGAATTTCAAGATAGGTGAATGGCAGTTAGTTCCAAAAGAAACATCTTATGGACCAATGAGAAGTCCTGTTCTTCCCAAGATAGATAATGGAGTCTTACTTTTTGCCCTCTAAGAGATTATGGCAATTGTCCTAGTAGCATTATCTGATGGCATTTGGCATTTTTTAGTCCTCCAAGATCCAATTGAAATGCAAGCCTGCATCAGCAACACCACATGCATGTGTTGTGGTACTTTTGTGAATGTACGTCGAAGACTGACACAGAAGAGAAGAAATTGTTGAATAAAGTGTTTCTTTTTGTTTACTTTGCACACAAAAAGTGTTCTCTTAGCTTTATAAAATTACAGTTGAACCACTGATGTCACATGGACTATTTTACTGATGTCCTTACTACCTTTCTGGGCCTTGAACATTGTAGTTGTGTTGCTGTCTATGCAGGGCCAGAAAGCTCTCAGATTTCATCAAAAATATATTAATTTGTGTTCCAAAGATGAACGAAGGTCTTATGGGTTTGGAACTGCATGAGGGTGAGTAATTAATGACAGAATTTGAATTTTTATGTGATCAAATCCTTTGATTAAAATGGATTGCACTAGGGCTCAGTGTTAGGTCCTGTTGGGGTTCTTTGTTAGGTGTTTTTCTCCTAGTATTTGCATCCTCTGGGGGACATTATCAGGAACCACAGAATTAGTTTTCACTTTTATGTTGATGATACTCAGAGATATATTTCATCACCTGACAAAACTACATTACCCTTCATACCAGGTGATCATCTTCAACATGAGGTTTTACCGGATGATCACTGGTCTTCCATTCCTTTGCTAGTCACAACAAGCGTGACTCATCTATCTGATCATCTGTGTTTAGCTTGCTTTTGAGGAACTCGCCTCATTACTTGTTTCTTGTATTCTGATGGTAAACTGTCTTGCTCTTTTTTACATTCAGTACTGTGCTTAACTGAGTAGTGTAGAGGAGGGTTCCACTCTTGGTTACCCACATTGCTTGTTTTTGGATACGCGGGTCGAATGCCTTTGGATGTCCAGTTAGGTTTTCAGTTGTTATAATCATTTGGGTCTCTTGAGAAACATGGCTGGTCCCATGAAGGTTCCCAGTGGTTAGTCTGATATCTGTCATTGGGATAAGAGGTCACATTCTCTATTCCTTTTCTCACCTAACGCTGTTGTGACGTTCCTCAATCAATATCACAGCATGTTCATTAACTTAGGCCAGAGGAGCTCTGATGACGAAATAATGACACTGTTGTCTGTTAGAGCTGCTTTATGGCAGAATCTGAACTGTCTCCATAGAGTTTTCATAATTGTTTCATAACTATTTCCTGTTTATCTCTGTGAAGCTGTTTTGACACAGTCTGTTTTGTATAAAGCGCTATAGTGGTCATTCCTCTGGGTGTATTCCAGTGCAAGTCTTGGGTCTTAGGTAATGGAGTTTGAAACTTTGGAGGTTTTGAAAGATGTTTCTCATGTAAAACAAAATAGAGGAGACCATGAAGAAAATTTATCTGTGGGGGAAAAGAGTAGTTCAACTGTGAGTCTGTCCAATTTTTTGTTTAAAGAGGCAAGGACACTTCCCATCACTGGAGGTGCTGCTATAGCAGAGCACCTGTAGGCTTTGAAATCTCAGATACAGGACTGTTTCCCTGGCACCGGTGAACTCTGGTTTCTCCCACAATCCAAAAACACTAAACTGTCCATTGATGTGAATGTGTGTTTTCCTGCCTAGGGATGGAACCATGACTGAGATTCTGTCAAAGTTTTGTGGTTTATGGTTAAAGACTGGTGTTGACATGGTTTGCTTAAGGCTGAGATTTGGTACCACTATTGAAACTTGTTCTGGCCCAGGTTCAGGCTGGTTATAGTTTATTAAGTGCACATGCCACCACTCCACAGATTTCGTTTGCCCATGCTAGTGTGTTCCATCAATGCATTTGAAGTGGAGTTATCTTCCCCTAGAGTGAAACACTGTGCTGTGGTGTGGAGCTTGAGGCTAAAGAGAGTAAGCAAATTGATTTCTATTTCTCTCTTACTCTCCCTGGACAATGTGCATTGTATTTCTCCATGGAGTTTACACATGTGGAATTGTGTTTAAGTCTGGAAGCTAGCAATTAAATATCTCTTGGTATATTTTTCTGTCTACTGCTTCTTCAGAAAGTTCGGGAGTGGTCAGGATACATGGCCCTCACTTGCCTATTCAAGGATTTTATATATGCAAATTATGTTATGTTACAGGTAACCTAAGATATGGCTTGCGGGATTGGTCTCTCCAGGGTCCCATGATGCATGATGGGTCTCTCCTATTATCCCATTTTGGGACAGGCTAAACTAAAGAATGACTCATGTTATGACTGTAACCAAGGTTCCCTGAGAAGGGAATGAGACATTGCATCCGATGACAATGCTATGGGAAAGCATGTGTGCAACTATTCCAATCTTGATTGGCACTGCATCACCGTGTGACCATGTCTCATGTTGGTGCCCAGGCACCAGGAACAAAGCGTTAGCTACTAATTGGCTGAAGCAAGCAACTCGTAGGCATGGAAGAGGTATAGCGAGGCAACGCAGCATCTCATTCTCTTCTCAGGGAACCATGGTTACAGTCATAACACTAGACATTCCCTTTCGAAGAACTCAACGCTACATCCAATGATGACAATGAGCCCTGGTCCACCGACTCAAAGGGAGAAGACCTACAAGACCACAGAAGGTGCAATACTTGTAGGTACCTTTGGTGTGTGGCTCAGTCTAGGGTGGAGAATGACTTTGACCCTACCCCACGAATTCTGCAGGAGGAGGCAACTGAGGCAAATAATGTTGCTCATTATGTTGCTCATTAATTATGGCTACAAACTGTCAGAACTAACACACCTCCTATCACACATGTGTTGTAATATACAGACCTTCTTATCTTTGTTTAGACATGTGACGTAACGATGTAGGCAGATGACATGAAACTGACAATTACTGTGAAATTTGACCCCATGGCTCAAATTATAAATCACTTGTGAATAGGGGTAAAACAAAGAGGCAGTTTTGAACACTGATTGTTCAATGAGATCTCATGATTAGAATACAATATTGATATACTGACAGCACCTAAAGCATAAATTATTTACATATGAAAAATGTTATAGACATACACATTTTTAATTCGGCGATCTTCATCTCTGTCCTCAACAGTTACCATAAACGTCAAATCCCATGCTCGTTACAAATCAAAAACTGCAATCTTAAGAAGCTTTACAGCTTGACGGCAGTGGACAAATGCTCAATGGCAGTCGCCTGCCTTGTCACAGATTGCGACATGCCATGTTTCGGGTGATAAAAAACATATGCCCTCCAAGTCTGGATTGGGATAATAATGGCCCTCACTTGCTTATTCATTGATTTTATATATGCAAATGAATGGTATGTTACAAGTAACCTAAGGTATGGCTTGCGGGATTGGTCTCTCCAGGGTCCCATGATTTTTTCATAGAAAACATAAAATGGTTATGTTTAGGTTTGGAAATAAAATGTATCTATAAAATGGTAACAGGGCAACTATATAAAATATATTTATGATATAAAAGATTGGTATATATTTAGCTGTAAATACGTAATAATGTTTACATTTTAGATTACATTCAAAATGTCCAGATTATACACTTCTGCATCTGTCCAAATGTACAAAAGATGTACGTTTTGTACCTGTAAATGTTACGTAGCAATACCTATGTGTAAACAATGTGACCAGTTTGGATTGTTCAAACTGATTGCTACTTATTCAGCTCTTGATTATTTGTTCATTTTTAACCAATATATAATCATATAATAATCGATTTGCAAAGAATTCTGTGAAATCTCCAAAATGCTTATAAATAATTTAACGTTAGCCTAAATTTACGTCAAATTTGTTGAGTTGCCAGACATTGAAGCAAATTAAAGCAAAGAGATTATATTATTTGTCTCTTTTAATATTTCAGTAAAGACTCATGTTATATTTGAAAAGATACAGGGCAGTCATATCACTGTATACACTGGTCTGAGCCACCGAGTAGCCACTTAACCCTTCTTAGTGAGACAGATCTCCGACTTAATTTGTTCTGCTTTGTTGAAATTTGTTCTAGTTTGTCAGAGGTAACTGTTTCTTAATGCAGAGACCGATCTTTGTCACAACAGTAATGCATAACGTTTCAGAAAATTATCATAAATTGGTCTGCTGCATGCTGGTGCATTACTATTCAGTAGGTTTCAACATCTTTACGCTTCAGTGTCATTTTACTGTTTTGACTATATACGTTTTTTTTGTCACAAAATTAGTGCCTTGCGTAATTTAAGTTCTGAAATATGAGAGCTGTGTGTTCTAATCACTTCCTTTATGCTAGTGAGCGTGTTTTTGCCATTCCAGTGCTGTACTAATGAGATGGAGCACACAGCAAGCTCTCCCATTAGCCTCTGAGTCATAAACATGAACCTCAACTACACACACTCATGGCTGTCCAATCATCCTCTCTTGCTTCTCTTTTAAGACCACAAAGCTGAATGTATCTCTGGGTATCTTTGTCACTGTTACACGCACACAGAGCAGAAGAGTGAAGTATGGTTGTGTAAATATAAAACCCTCGCTTCCTTCCTGGGATTGGTTGGTTCCATTATGGCAGGCAGTTGGGAAAACTAATCGTGCTGAGACACGGCCCTCTCATCACTCACCGAATAAGATGTCAGCAGTATTCCTCTCTTTTCTTCCCTCTCTGTCTCTGTTGCTCACCAGCAGGAGTTATGTGAATCGTCATGTAGACGTCACATTATTTGATAGTTCATATGCATCCAACTAGCATTGAGGCAGCCTCGAATATGCACTCGGTAAGCATGTCATCAGCTTTTTAATTGCGCTTTGCAAAATTTCACTCATGCAGAGTAAACAGGGTGCCAAGAAGCAATGTTTGAATATAAGAAAGCAGGAGGGTCTGTGATGCAACCTGTGAGAGCATGAAAAGGAGAGTCAGAAAGACAGTCCACATAGAGCCTATATATTTTTTCAGATGACCTGGTCCAGCCTTTGCTTGCTGCGATTATCTAAGTTCCCTTTTTTAGCCTTGACCTTGTGCGAGCTCGGAGTGTTTCCCAGTCAGCAGAATGCTTTATCTCTGAAAGCAACAATCAATAAGGATAATTAATGATGCCTGCTGCAATGATAGCCTCAGCAGTCATTACAGTACATTAATCCATACAGTCAGCACAGGGTCAAGGCCAGTCGCCGCTGCTCTCCGGAGGTGGGGCGCAAATTAAAATCGTTTCCATGACAGGCTCCACTGTCTGCCACATTCTGATGCATTTAGCCGTCAGACTTTAATTAAGGCCCGCCCAATGCCCCTGCACCCACCGCAACCCCATGTTTAATATACAGCGTTAACACTGCTGAGAGGCACCTGATAGGACAAGTAATGAACATAACGGCTAACGTTGTCGTGATACTTTTATTCCAAAATACATAAATCACCTGTAGTGCCAATTCAAGGCCTGTTCACACTGAGATGAATGTTCATCGTGCAAATTTGGTGTAATAAACATTTTAATTTGAATGAACGGCTGTTAATGCATCTGCTCAGGCCAATATTCACGTGCCGTCAGTGCAACAGAGTCATAATTTCTTTTCCACCGCACTGTGAAGAAAACTGGCCAACCAATACGATTTGCGCTTTTGGTCACACGCCTGGAGCTGCTGCCGTGACATAAAACTACGATTTGGTGGCACTCACGCATTTTGTCAAGCAACAAAAGCCTTCCAAAGACATAGTGATGCAAAAAAAAGGAAAGAAATGTAACGTGTTCATAAGCAGTTGATGCAATGTTCAAATGCTGAGAAATCACATATTCAATTCAATTCAAGTTTATTTGTACAGCGCTTTTCACGATACAAATCATTGCAAAGCAACTTTACAGCAAATTAGGTTTCTACAATATTTAGTGGTAGCTTATCAGTGGTGACTGTCAGTTAATGTACATATAGTAACATGTTAACATATAAAAATGTTTCCAAATCAAGTGGTCAAATGCTGTGTGGCCTCTCAGTTACTGCCCAGCACTGATGCCATGCAGTACCAAATACTGGATAGGATTGGTAAAATATGTTTGAAAACATACTACTTGGCTTTCTTTCTTCTTCATCTCTGTGACAAGGATGTACCAGGGAAACCATAGTATTTCTGATTTACTATAAGTGCCTTGCATTTTCATTTAGCCCCTCTGCCTTTTTTCCCCTTTGCATATATCTGAACAGACAAATCATAGGCGGATACCGACCCATATTTTAGTGATGAACTAAACCTGTGATGAGTCTTGGTGTGAACAGGTCTTCAGTGTCAAAACAGCTACATAAAACAAAGGCGAAGCAGCTCTAATGACCATAACACACTGTAAAACCATGTCATACAGCTTTGCGTGAGCAGTGTCACAATTTATGGTCTCAACATCTGCAGCCAGAAGAAAATTGGAATTGTTCCAATATAATAAGCTAAATAAAAATGATTCGAGCAAATAGACAAATTAAATTAGCATGTTAAATGGTTGATCATGGAAAGAGCAAAACTACAAAAGTTAATTCGAACTATGTCAGCAAAGGAACAAAATGCATTTTGATGCTATGATTCATGAGTAACATTTCATTTTAATAAAATTGTTCGGTAAGAAAAGAAGTATGGAGAAGCAGAGAGTGTATTCTGTGGACATTGTTCACTATGGAAGTTTAAGGCCAGAGTTTATCTACGGTGTTGTCCAGATACTCAGCTTCCCCGTCATCATCAGTTCACAAGCACACACTTCATGGGAACTGGCTTCCCTAATTGAAAGATTAGGCTTTTTCCACTGAAATCCAGTGTTGGGTCGCAATGCTCTTCATGTGATTTAAATTTAAAAATGAGATTATAAAATGTACTATGATTTAGATGCATTGCATTTTAAAAATACACATTTATACATTATTGTGGATTATATAACATAATTACATATTAATTTTATTTTCTGTCATGCACCTCAATTAGATGAAAAATTATTTATTCGGTCTATATATATATATATATATATATATATATATAGACACATATGAAGCAAACACTGTGCAATGCAGTCTCTGCCTTCCAAAAAATAACATCTTATATCTACACTTAAGACTCTAATTAACTTACTTTTCTCACATATTTACCATTTCACATTACCATTACACAATTTACCATTTTGAACTTTTATGTTGAAGTTTTTGTATTTTAGTTTGCTGTTTCCTGTTGTAGTCTTATAATCTGTTTGTAGTTTTCTTTGTTGATTAGTTCATTTGTTTCTTGTTTCCCTTGTTACACCTGTGAACGTATAGCTCTTGTGTTTCACATGTTCCTTATCTAGTCTTTTCTCTTCATAGATGCTGCTGTTCTAAGTTTTATTTATTTTTTTATTTATTTTAGTACACCATTTTTCATTTACATGTGATACAAGTAAATAAGAAAAAAAAGAGTTAAAATGACATCACATGGTTTTGTGATCAAACTTTTTTTTTACAGCTATCAGTAACATAGCTGACATTATAATATAGCTCACATTAATGTAAAATTAAACATTTTCTTATTTGATAGAAAATGTAATTTAAACTCAAGATATTTTAAGGTACTGTAAAAATAAATGTAATATAAATAATCTTGACTTTAAAGGATTAAAAAAAACAGTCATTGCAAAAATCGTAATTTACGGTACATAAAGGCAATTTCAAGCAAACAGAAAAACAGGGTGTACAAAATATATGTGTGAGTTTATAGTATATGTTCTCTTAATGGATAAAATATGATATTTCTAAAAATCAATGGACATGAAATGTACCCTAAAATATAGAATGACTCAGGCATAGAGTGCTCTTTAACCACTTTTAAACATTTAAAGATTTGTCTCTTAACAAGAAGGCTCCTCAAAGTGCAACAAACCACAAGTCATTCTCTTTTCCTATTTATAGGCTAGGTAAACAATCAAACTTCACATGTGAACAGACTATACTTTCAATGTAGTTGTGCAAATAAAATCAATATTTTGCCACTCGTTCTGCACTGAAGACTTCAGTTCAAGTTTTCCAGCCCTGTCTTTCCCCATTTTCCTCCCGTTAGGAAAATAAATTGTTACATTAGCTACATGCATATAAAGGACTGTCAATCATTTGAAATTAACTTCATAATGCCGCTGATGATTTTACTAGAGATTGGTGCAACACACACCATCATTAGAGGCGGCAGAGCGTGTTGGCAAGCTGAATAGCTGTCACAAAACCGTAATGAATAAAGACAGCAGAAATGCATGATTAAAAATAGAGGCTGACTACCTTTATTCTCATGCTTTCATTTTTTCTTTCATCCCTCTCATTACACTCAAAAAAATGCTGGGTTGTTTCAACCCAACTTTGGGTCAAATATATAAATAACCCAGCTGTTGGGTTAAATTTTTTTAAATCTTTTTTTTCAACCCAAAAGTTGGGTTAGTCCATATTTGACCCCAAGTTGGGTTGAAACAACCCAGCATTTTTTGTAGTGTAGGAAGTGATAGTAATTAGGTATATGCGGGCCGTTACCTTGTTTATATTCAAGACTACAAATTCAGTCCGGTTTTGGCATGTGATTTGTCTTTTCAGACCAATGCATGAAAAACATTAGGTGTTTTGCATTAAAAAACAACTTGTATGTCGTCTTAACTACATCCATAAATGCTTTTATAATTATACGTTAGCCTACTTTTGTTAAATAAAATAGATTTTAAAATGACATGGTCAGCATACTGATATTCGCCAGTTGTTGTTGTTTTTCAGCGCCTTCAGTGCAAGTTATATTTGCCAGTAGGTGGCGTCAAGTGACTGTCTTTATGAGTGAGGACATTTATTGGATCGCTCAAAAACTCTGATTCGTTCAAAACAAGGTATTTAAATGATTTTAACTTTTATCACCACATTTGATCACCGCATTGCAGTATGCTTCACTTCATAGAGATCAATGCACTAGCCAGCACTGACAGCAGTCATGTGAATCTCCTTAACCATTGAAAAGATTCCATGACAAAGACAACGCTTTCCTCAGCAAACCTGGCTAATGTTTCTAGCTCTAAAATGACATTTTTGAATTAATAACAGGGCTTTTGTTGTATAAATAGAGCGAGTAGTGTGTTCACACCTGAAATTCCAGAAAAGAAAAAGTGCACTTTAAATACGACACTTAAACAACCAGAAAAAAAAATAAGTGTGGAATGTTGGACTTTTTTGTTGTTGTTGTTATTTTAAAATGATTTATTTTAATTTTACATTTTGACTTAATTAATTATTAGCATTTCATTAAACTCACAAACCCTCTGCAGTTCCTTCACAAACCCTAGTTTGGAAAACCTTGACATAATGTAATTCTTAATTCACTTTATGTTGTTAATAATAATGAATGGAATATAATTGTTTTCCTTTTTTTTTTTTTTTTTTTTAAGTATGGTA
>NW_015505598.1:1753315-1757004 GCF_001515645.1 Sinocyclocheilus grahami | reverse complement strand
TCTATCTATCTATCTATCTATCTATCTATCTATCTATCATCTACTGAAAACATGATGAACTCTCTCATTGTGTGATAGCTATAAACGTACAATTTAAAATGTCATTAGCGCGAGCGGCGTCACAGCCTGTCAAAAAGTCAATACTCAGTTCTTTATGTCTGTACAAACATGGAGTAATTATCCCTTTATTAGGGAGCAGAGCAGCTCGCCAATAACGAACTTCGAGAATGAGGCATTCATTACTGTCAGCCACACCTGACTCTGGGCTTATTAAAAACATTAATAATGGAAAATAAAACCTAATTAGTAAACAAATGTAATCACTCACAGGTGTGTCAGAGAAAATACGCACTCGTGACTTTGATTTTTCACTTAGCTCATATCTCTCTCTATTTTTACATGCAGGCGGACACACTGCAATTGCACGCAGATACACTCACACATAATGGCATGGGAGCAATAAAGACTATTTTCTTTCATCTAATGAAAATCAAAAGAGGAAGAGAAGGAAATTAAATAAGAAGTGTTTATATTTGTAGGGACACACACAAAAAAAAAGTGGGAAGAGGAAAAAACACTCCCCCTCTTCATTTCCCTCTCTCATCATTAGCTATAACACTCTCTCCATCACCACTCGCCCCTCAGCGACCAAACATTCAATTAACGTCTAATGAGGCTTAATGCATGGTAAATACATGCACCCGCTAAAGGCAAACAAGCACTCCTGATAGGAGCGGACAAAAAAGAGACAGCCATAACCACCGCCATGAATAAATGAAGAGAAGGTCATATCGCTATCGCCGGGGTCGAACCTGTTTTTAAACACTATTGAGGCACTGGGGTCACTTCTGCTTGACCTACGCTGTTTTATTAATAGCAATGTGCGGAGAACATGGCGTGCTGGCCTCTCGGCTGCGGACTGTTTGGAATCGGGGATCAATATCACAGGTGTTTATCTGGCATCTTGGTCAATCGGGTCCCGCTAGAACAAGAATCGTTTGGTCTCTCTTGGGCCTCGGTGAATGTGTGAGATTTTCAAGAACCTCCAGAGCGTAAATGTGTACACCTGCACATTTAAGTAGCTTTCAAACCTAAAACAGACTGTCAATATGCTCAAAACTCAGTCATCCACTTAATTCGAAAATATCTAATAAATACCTGACGGCTGAATGCTGCCGTTGACCAATCAGAATCTAGTATTCCAGAGAGCAGTTTAACGAGAGCCATTAAGAGGCCGTTTGATTAAACACAATACGCATGTTAAAAAGTTCAGGTCAGGGTGTTCTTCTGAATCAAGAGAAGGTAAGCAAGTAATGTTCATGATATCTGCAGAGAAACAGACAAAGAAAAATGGGGATTGGGGGGGTATGCGATGAGTTTCATCCTACCTTCCATGTCCCCCAAAAACTAAACGCACACACACACCCAAAGCACTTCACATAAGATTTATTACAGCCGAGCAGAAATATTATCTTCTGAAGGTGCCATTCATCAACCTCACTTTGAAAGCCACTGAATTATATGATGGAATTATGCAGATCGGGGATGTCTGAGGGAGGATTCCATTTGGTAACCTTGGCAACCTCAGGTGCTCGTACCCCAGCCCTGCACATCAATTAATGACCATACTTTGGAGAGCAGCGGGGGTTTTAAAAAAATCACTCACTAATTGGTATGTAATTGTTAATGCAATATTAAAATTGTGGCATTTTTTTTTATTAAGTGCCCCTCTCTCTCTTCCTCTTTCCAATAGAAAATGAGAAAATAAACCTTTTGTGTGTTTCTGAGCCATGCACTCTCCGAGAAAAAAAAGGTACAAAATCTGTCACTTGGGGCGGTACCCTTTCAAAAGGTACACCTTTGTACCTCATTTACCCCTAAAGGGTCCATACAAGTATCTTAAAGGTACATATTAGAAAAGTGACAGCTTTTGTACCTTTTGTCCTGAGAATGTGAGGTGAAAGGAAAGGTACAATGAATTACTTTAGAATCTTATATGGTCACACTTTATTTTAAGGTCCAAATATTGCCATTAACAAACCATTAACTACAAATTTTGCCTCAATAAACTCCTAATTTGCTGCTTATTAATCATTAGCAAGGTTAAGTTTAGGTTTTAGAGATGTAGAATATGCACTCTAAAAAATGCTGGGTTGTTTCAACCCAACTTTGGGTCAAATATGGACTAACCCAACCATTGTGTGAAAATTTTACATTACATTTTTAACCCAGAAGTTGGGTTAGTGGTCATGCAGAATATGTGCTTTATAAGCACTAATAAACAGCCAATATGTGAACAATAAGCATGCTAAAAAGCAACTAATAGTGTGAATTGGTCCCTATATTAAAGTGTTACCATACATATTTAATGCCCGTGCTATTAATACTTTACAAAAAGACAACAATGTCCTTATTACTAAAAGTGCTGAACTGAACCACCTTTAAATGTTGAGTAGTTTTACTGAAAGTCTTTCTGTTAAGGCGAGCAGGGATGGCAGAGTGCTTAATCGAACATAATTACTGAACAACACCGAACACATCCTAAACAGGCATTTTTGCTTGACTGAATTTGCGTCTTGAATTCAAGCAGCAGCTAATGCAATTAGAATGCAAGCGTGCCTTCTTGAAAAGTGTAGCCCATTGTAATTAAGACACACTCATACCTATTTGTAGCTTGTGTCCTGATATTATGCAAATTGCATGCAAATCATCTCAAATTATCTTGTGTTAGCTGTACCAGAGGTGGTCTACGGAGAGACTTCTCGTCGTATTGTAAGCCTGGCACAGAGGAAAATTTAGCTTTGCTTACCTCCACGCACGCACATATGTGTGCATACTCAGTAAAAACATTAAAAATTAGCAACTCAAAAGTTCAGAGTTTTTTTACCATCCTCGCAACAATCCCAAGTTTTTTCCTCGTGCTTAAACGTCGCACATTAATTGCACCTGAACGCTGCCGCATGCTTCAATGAGAAATAAATTGCTTTTAATTTGCGATTTCCTTTCTGCTGCTGCCGGCGTCACTTAATTTCATTAGCTCTGAACCTGTTGATCGCGTTCAAAGCATCCGCCGCTCTCGAAAATAAAAAGACGCAGGCTCTTTTTATTTATTCATTCATTTATTTATTTCTATATCTTTGCCCCTCCTCTCCCACTCTTCAATTAACAGAATCGTTCCCTTTCAACTAAAATGAATGTTATTGAAACCAATTAGCATACACTGGAAAATCTCTCATTAATGAGAGCAGTGTGAGTGAGTAAACAGAAATGTAAAGATGAAATTAGAGAAGAGCCTCTTCTTGTTGGCCCAGAATAATTACACGCTTAGTCGCCTAATTGTCTGGTGAAAAGCGCCGTGGCGATAGTAACAGATTGCCGTGTTCATTAGGCTGCAATGGGCCACCTGCTGCTGGGGCCACAGCGCCCCCGCTCCCCATACACGGGTTTATCCCAGGGGGGAGGGTTTTTGGACCCGACACTCGCTGTGAAAAGCAAATGAGCCTGCCAATATGCCACAGTGATAATGAGTCTTATGTGCTTGCTTTAAAACGGTCCAGTAATCCCTGTTTTCTCAGATGTTTTAGGGGCCTTTTGGTCTTACCCCTGAATATTTCATTCAATTGTTTAGGCTAAATTGTACAGAAGCTGCACAGGTTCTGCTGTACTGATACCTGTCTGTCTGTGAAGGG
>NW_015505598.1:1722263-1752422 GCF_001515645.1 Sinocyclocheilus grahami | reverse complement strand
GGGGGTGTGCTGCTGTTTGCGTTTCTAATGAAATATTCAATTATAGCTCTGCATGCTTATAAACACGAGGAGCCTGTGTGGGATGCTATTAACGGTCAATTGCTCGGGATATTTTGTGAGAATTCAATGACACAAGCACAATTCAGTTTGTATTTGTGTGTACTTTCCCGAGATTCAGACATACTGGAAAATTAAAAAAAAAATAAAAAATCAAGGTAAGTGGTTGCAATCAACTTATTTGAGCTAAATTTAAATAAACAAATTTAGTTGACTAACTTTCAACATTTTGTTTTTAAATTTAGCTAAAATAAATTGTTTGCAACCACTTCCCTTAAAAAAAATGTAGTATAATTTTTTTTTCAGTGCGGTAATGTATGGAAAGTGATGTTTGATGGTGTTAGGCCTACAGTGTGTGTGTGTGTGTGTGTGTGTGTGTGTGTGTGTGGTTCAGGTATACCCTATGTTATGGGGACAAAATTGTCCCCACAAAGATGGCAATATCCAAAATCCTTGTCCTTGTGGGGACATTTTTTGGTCCCCACGAAGAAACAAGCTTGTAAATCATACAGAAAGTTTTTTGAAGAACTACAATTGGGGGTGTGCTGCTGTTTGCGTTTCTAATGAAATATTCAATTATAGCTCTGCATGCTTATAAACACGAGGAGCCTGTGTGGGATGCTATTAACGGTCAATTGCTCTGGATATTTTGTGAGAATTCAATGACACAAGCACAATTCAGTTTGTATTTGTGTGTACTTTCCTGAGATTCAGACATACTGGAAAATTTAAAAAAATAAATTTTGTTTAGTTTATTAATGGCATTGCTCAGTAGAAAAATGGCAAGCTTTGATTTTACTGATAATAAATTGTACTACTTTAACCTTACTCCACTCAAGTAGCATCGGACTTTAAGCTAATACAGAAAGCAGAAAGGACTATTGAGTTTGTAATGGCTATACCTCTTAGTTCAAGAGTTTCATATAGAAGTCTTTACTCTGAAATGTTTACTAGCTTTCAATATCCTGTTGTCTGGTTTCATGACCAACAATATCTCAAAACATTTCTATATTAAGCTTTAATTCAAACGTCTTAATTTCTCAGAAAGAGATTTCTGGGCTTGCTCAATTTTAAACAGGAATTTGAGTCAAGTTGGTGCTAATAAGAGCTATTTTTTTAGGGTTCTAGACATTCTTTTGATACATTGTTATTTTCAGAGAGGAGTTTCAGGACAGACTGTTAGCAGTTGTTTAGCAATTTACCTTTGTTAGCGTTAGCAACTCCAGCCCAGAATAATCCATGTGTTGGCATGAACAATTTAACAAACCTCACACATCCCATTCTGCCATCTGTCTTATCCTCTTCCTCTTACACACACACACAATGGAAGAAAGAAACTGAAATTTAGGTATGTAAATAAGAATATTACAAAATCAAAAACATGTGTGTGGTGTGAATGAATGAATGATGCATTTAAATAGCGCTTTATTGTGTATTTTTGTACACCCAAAGCGCTTTTCAGTCATGTGGGGGGGTCTCTCCTCAACCACCACCAGTGTGCAGTATTCACTTGGATGATGCGAAGGCAGTCACAGGACAACGGCGCCAGTGCGCTCACCAAACACCAGCTACAGGTGGAGAGGAGAGAGAGTCACAGAGCCAATCAAGTGGTTGAGGATTATTAGGAGGCCATGATTGACAAAGGCCAGGGGGGCAGTTTTGGCCAGGACACCAGGGTTACACCCCTACTCTTTACGAGATGTGCCATGGGATTTTTAATGACCACAGAGAGTCAGGACCTCAGTTTAATGACTCATCCGAAAGATGGTGCTTTTTGATAGTATAGTGTCCCCGTCACTATACTGGGACGTTAGGACCCACACAGACCACAGGGTGAGCACCCCCTGCTGGCCTCACTAACACCTCTTCCAACAGCAACCTAGTTTTCCCAGGAGGTCTCCCATCCAGCTACTGACCAGGCTCAACCCTGCTTAGCTTCAGTGTGCAACCAGTCTTGGGCTGCAGGGTGATATTGTACAGTACATGTGATTTATTTCCCATACTACAGCCATTTGTGGTTTGCTCACTGGAGATATTAAAGCTCTCTTTTCTGTAAAGCTGCTTACAAACAATGTGATTTGTGAAACACGCTATAGAAACCAGACTTGAGTTATGGGTGCTGAGTTCACGCCTCTCAAAATATATATATGTATGTATGTGTGTGTGTGTGTGTGGTTCAGGTATACCCTATGTTATGGGGACAAAATATCCCCACAAAGATGGCAAAATCCAAAATCTTTATCCTCGTACTTGTGGGGACATTTTCGGGGCCCATGAGCAAAACAGCTTAGAAATCATACTAAGCGTTGATTTTTGAAATTCTGAAAATGCCTGTATGTTTGTGTGAGGGGTAGGTTCTGGTGTAGGGTTAGGGTGAGGGGATAGAAAATACAGTTTGGACAGTATAAAAACCATTACATCTATGGAGAGTTTAGCAGAGTGTGTGTATTTATGTGTGTGTGTTTTTGTGTGTGTGTGTGTGTGTGTGTGTGTGTGTGTGTGTGTGTGTGTGTGTGTGTGTGTGTGTGAGTGTGTGTGTGTGTGTGTAGGAGGCAGAGATTCCCAGCTAACAGAGGACCTTCTCAGAACTTTGGCTAATGTTCTGGTAAGGTTTTCTCAAAGCTATCAACAAACGATCTTCAAGTAACATCAACAGAACATTCGTTCAATGTTATCTGGTCTTTAGTAATATTCTTACATTTTAGCACAGCACCATTATTTATACAACATTTAAGATTTTTCACTGAAACATTTTCATTAGACATTCTTCTAGCATTTATTTTTGTGTGTGAGTGTGTGAGTGTGTGAGTGTGTGTGTGTGTGTGTGTGAGTGTGTAGGAGGCAGAGATTCCCAGCTAACAGAGGACCTTCTCAGAACTTTGGTTAATGTTCTGGTAAGGTTTTCTCAAAGCTATCAACAAACGATCTTCAAGTAACATCAACAGAACATTCGTTCAACGTTATCTGGTCTTTAGTAATATTCTTACATTTTAGCACAGCACCATTATTTATACAACATTTAAGATTTTTCACTGAAACATTTTCATTCGACATTCTTCTTTTTTAAAAGTAGTTGTTTTAGAACGTTCAGCGAGCATTCAAAAGTAACGTCCCCATAATGTTTGCAAAACGATACAATGGAATGTTTCCTTAATGTTAACGCATAACCTAGAATACACTATTTTAAAACATTTCAAAAAATTTAGAACATACAAACTAGACATTTTAAACATTCAGAAATAACATATGTAAGCAAAACAATCTTTGAAGCATATAGGCGTGAATGATCGAGCAGCCACAGAAAACACGAGATAGTCTCCGTACATTTTAACCAATAAGAAATGGCTTTATTCTCATTTTCATAGTTCATTTGAGGCAGTTTCTGGCGTTATTTTAATGGCAAATGTCAAGAGTGCATTATTGTAATACGAGAGAATGTGTGCGCCCTCAAACTTTGTCCTGTGTACGCGCAAATAAGTGCTTATTGTAAACAGGTATTTATTCAATCAATTTATTTAGTGAAGCACAGAGCTCATAGAAAGAATGTGTGTAGGCCTATCTACCAGGTACTGTAGCTGGGGTTTGCGGGGCCCCAGTGCAGGTTGTACCAGTGGGCCCTGTTTGAAATTGTTTAATGTGCATGTTCGTTCTATTTATTTATTTGTGCTATTTACACAATGTTTACATTTTTATATTTTTTTTCAAGTTTGTAGGTGTCCAGGTACAGAAGCCGAATAATCAAATGTAAAATAGCACTGCATAGTCTTTCTGCACAACTTCAACATTTCTCACATTATCACAGTTTATTTGCTATAGTTTAGAAAATGGTAATAAAATATGACATCCAATATAATGATAATATAAATTCTGCCATTGTTCACTCACGCTCAAGTTGTTCCAAACTTATGATATTCTGTATTTGGTGGAACATAAAAGAAAATATTTTGAAGAATGTTGGTAACCAAACATTTGTTGGTCTCCACTGACTTATATAGTATGATGGGAAAATACTATGGAAGTCAACGGGGACCAGCAGCTGTCTTGTTCCCCACATTCTTAAAAACATCTTTGTTTGTGTTCAGAAGCAGAAAGAAATTCATAAAGGTTCAGAACAACTTGAGATGATGAGTAAATGATGAGCGAATTTTCCTGTCCAGTTGTTCAATAGAAAAGGTAGCCTACATGAAAACCAACAGGATACTTCAGAACCGAGTGATCAAAATAGGGCAGGATCTTTAAATGCATCCAATCATTTGGCATAGGTGAGATCATGAAAATGAGCTCTTCCTATTGACACTGTATAACACTGCAAACATATGACAAGTGGATTGTTTGAATGGGAAGAGGAAGTAGGTGTAAAGCACTCGAGGTAAACACAATCTAGCTGACAAGTTAATGTGCCCATGCACTTTATTGTCATTTGTATGTAGGACATGCATAATGTCAAATGTGACCCTGGAGCACAAAAGCAGTGTTAAGTCGCTGGGGTATATTTGTAGCAATAGCCAAAAATACATTGTATGGGTCACAATTATTGATTTCTCTTTTATGCCAAAAATCATTAGGATATTAAGTAAAGATCATGTTTCATGAACATATTTAGTAAATGTCCTACCGTAAATATATCAAAACTTAATGTTTGATTAGTAATATGCATTGCTAAGAACTTCATTTGGACAACTTTAAAGATGATTTTCTCAATATTTAGATTTTTTTGCACCCTCAGATTCCAGATTTTCAAATAGTTGTATCTCAGCCAAATATTGTCCGATCCTAACAAACCATACATCAATGGAAATATTATTTATTCAGCTTTCAGATGATGTATACATATCAATTTCGAAAAATTGACCCTTATGACTGGTTTTGTGCTCCAATTTACAGCTTTTCACAATTTTTAATCACTCTTTTTAGCTTTTAGCAGTTAGCAGTTAGTCGACATTGCAGCATGCCGTTAATTATTAATAGTGGGGTTTTTTTAACTGTTTAGAACAGTTTTATCTTGAAATTTGATACTTCAGTGCTTGACATTCACTGTCAGCTAACATAAAATGTTGTGTAACGTTTATTTTGTTGTAAATAAATGTACACAAAATTGAATAGAAAATATTAAACAGGTACAGCAGGTGAAAGCAATGTGGAAAACATTATGATTTCACATAATGGACATAATGATGCATTGTGAATTAAATGAAACATATTTAGAAAACAATGCCTTGAAGCATTAAAATACAGTAATCTATTCAAAAGTGCAGTAAACAGCATGAGTTTGCTGCTCACATGGCTTATAATAAAGCACTTTGTGAAGCTCGATTTACAGTAAAAACATTACAGGTACTCTGATTTAATAAAAAAAAATAACAGAATAGCTGCTTTCTCTTAAGGAAAACATTCGGCTTTTAGATCATCTATGTGCCCAACACCGCTATATCTCCAAAGTTAAATGTATTCTCCCTCGCTTTGTTCTTTCCAAAGAAATTATGTGTCCTGGGGTTTAAGTTCTTAATTGATTAACCTTGTGTAGGATTATACAGTCATCAAGCACACACATGAATATATAGATGTTTGGCTGGACAGGAGGGATTCATGTTCTTGTATGAATGGATAGCTTAATGGAGTAATTTTCAGGGAAGACAGAACAGGGGATCGATCGCCCCACTGATGAGTGTCAATGCATTGTTTTAGGACTTTGGCTGGATGAGGCTGGTCTTTTGGGGATTGGGCCACCGTATGTACAGCAAGGCCTTCTATCAGTATAGATGATCAATGAACAGACACATTCCTGACGAGTAAGGCTATAATTACCACCTCATCTGGTTGTTTAGTAATCTAATAAAGCATGTCTAATATGGGAAACCATTGATTCATTGATGGCTCTGGAGACAGACATGAAAATCTTGCAAGACAGACTGAGAAAGAGCGAGAGAGAGGTGCTGCCTAATTCATTCTGACCCATTTTACAATCTACAGGATAAAGCAGCTGTTTTATTTCATCTTGTCCAGACAATCTGGATCAGTAAAAGAGTGGATTTTAATATTTTATCATTTTGAGAGCAATTTTGACAGAAATTGCAAACACCGATATCAGCGGTTTTCCACTGTATCACTTGGTTCATTGGTTTGTTCTCACTTTAAGTGCTTCAGTTTGCTTGTCTCACTTCTTGTTTGTGCAGCTCTCCTTCTCCTTCATCCTGTTGAAGGTGTCCATCTTTCTCCATGTATTTTACTCTGAGTTAGACCTCAGGAAGTCTCCGAGACGGCTGGACTGCCCACGGATTGCACACGGACCATCTGACCGGATCAAATCTGTTTAGCCGGTTTTATACATTTCCCGGAGTCACGACAATAGATCTTTACAGCCATTCAAAAGTTTGTGTAACACAAAATTTGTGTTAATTCAGCTCTGCATATCTGATTTCACCTCTAAATATCACCTACAAAAAAGAGAAAACTTCTGCCTTTCAAATAATGTCTCTGAGCTCTCAACACAATGAAACACTAAAGATTTACAAGTACCTACATGTCTTCCTTTTCTCAAAAAAGACATTATATGCTAAATATTGTAATTAATAATTCATACCAACTTAATGATGATAACCAAATACAATTAGGAATACCCATAAGACGTGCCTAAAATAGTGAGTGGGTTAATTAAATTAGTTCCCTTAAAAACTAAATACAGACAATTATAGGTTAAATATTTATTCATAGATTTAACTTTTATTTTTAGATTTATGTAGTTAAAGCAGGTTGGAAAACATGGGTATGTGAATCTGTTTTATCATAGTTCAAACCAATAAAACGATATAAAATCAATGTTCTTATTTGTTCTTTTCAATGTGGTCATTTATTTATTTATCTGTTTACTGACTGAGATCATGTTTAGATGTGAGAACCGTTACAGACCAAAAGTAGTAACCTGCAACTTTTATGATAAAGAGCTATTTCTACATTGGCGTAACCTAGTATATTTAGATTGATTCAGTAATGTTAACATTTTTTATCTGAATAAAATCAATTAGTTTAGATGTTACGACTTGAAGCACATTTTTAGGTACCTTATTCTCTAATCCAAGACCTCAGCATTTAATATATGAATTGAAATTAAACAAAAGAATATAATTTGCAAATATTTGTATTTAAGTGTAGCATGCTAAGTGATCTGCAATTGTCAGTGTTGAGAACAAATGACCGCGTAATGCACTGACAGTAATGTATTGGTACAGGGGTTGTTTGGGTTCCAGACAATGTCCGTGTTTTATCTACTCTTCCTGTGGCACGAGTGAATAAAGTGCGAACACATGCGCACACACCCGGCATGCAAACGCACCGATCCACACACACCCTACTCAATTAGGGCTGGGCACAGCCTACACCCAGCTGTCACTCATCTGCTTCCCCTTGGAAATGACATGGTCCTGCCAGCGTGGCATGATGGGAAATGACCTGTCATCGGCCTGATAGGCCTCTGCAGTCAGCTAATCAGATACGGGCTTCAGGGAGAGGCAGTATTGCAGGAACAGAGCTTGGCTGCACTGATAGTCCATTTGTTGCCCTGTTTCCTCCTGAGTGGGTCCATAGTTTCGACCGACCAGACAAGACAAATATTTAGCCTCAGGAGGGAAATGTGTATTTCCTGTCACTGTGAGTACAGAACAATAAATCTCTCTCTCTCTCTCTCTGAGTGTGAATGGACTGAAGTTACTGCTTTGGGTTTCTCAGAATAGCAACAATTATCACACTTCCCTTTATTATGTGCTCGCTCTCATTGTCTTAAGAAATTTAGCAGCAAGCTTGAGTTCAAACCGGAAAGGCTTAACTAATAGTTTGTCTGAGCGAAGCATGCATCCCAGCACGAGATGGAAGAACGAAAGGTCATATTAAAATGGTGTGTTTGCTTATGAAGCATATCTCTATCATATGAGTCTTTGTCATTTGGGCATTTCGCAGTCGGACAAAAAGTACTTTCTGTTTAATTTCTTGTAAGCCGTCTAAAATATATATATGTATGTTGCAAACAGTGAAGCTCAATGGAATATATATTTGAAACAGAAAATATATTTAGTTTCAACCGTCATTGACCACAATGTATTTCAGTGGCAAGAAAATGCATTTCCAATCTTACAGTAGCCTACATTTAGACTTAATACAAGGTGGATGGCCTACTAGAGATCAAAACTAGATTTGTAACGATTTAATAATGTTTAATATTTTATATATTGTATATTGGAATATTGCATTTGTGGAGCATTTTAAATTGTTCCTTACTTAAGTTTATTCAAATGTGTTATATCTTCACATGTTATAAACAACAAATCAAGCTTTTCTTCAGATGTGATGTGTGAATGGATCTGATTTGTATAAAAACATACCAAAAAAAGGCCCAAAGTTATATTGGTAGAAAATATATTTAAGTAAATATATTTTAAAACACAATTTATCAAATATATTTTTTGTGTACTTTTGAAAATATCTACACGTGTATCTTTTAAAATGGCCAAAAATATATTGGTAGAAAATATATGCACTGTAACTGATTTTTGTAATTTGAACAGTATTATACTGTAATATGTACGGTAAGATACTGTAAAATGTGTATACAGTATTTTACTGTAAACCGCAAAGGATTATGGGAAAATATACGGTCACTACTGCATTTCCTCACTACTGTAAATCAATTTAACCTGCGATTGTTTGCTTCCCAAGCAATTTAACAGCTATTTGAGAGCAACACATAATCAATATCTCAAGAAATCAAGACGGGGCTTGTAAATAGAGCGAATCAGCCCTGAATAATAGCCTTTTCCATGAGAATCAGCACATTGATTGGAATACCAATACCTCTCAGCATTGGCATCTTATCTGAATTAATCCTGCCTTGATGTGGCCCGGCAATAAATGACAGGAATTAATGTTGTTTTGATGGGACTGAGTGGGGGTGGAAAGAGAGAGAAAGGGATGATTCTGACACATTGATAACTACACAATGTAACAGCCCATTAAGACCTGGACCCCGCCGTTTGGGCCTCTGTTTCATTTACAGAAGCTTGACACTTCACCAAAACAAATGCTATTCTTCCAATAACAAATAAAGCATAGCAATAATAACACCGAATGGGTTATGCAGGAAAATTGTGAAGAGTGAGTTCTCAGTATACGTCCTTTATCTGCTTACGTTCCCAATGAGAACAGATATGTTAGTCTGCTCGCATTATAAAAAAGCCCTCATAAAACCCTTATAAAACTCTCTTTACACTTTAAGACTCCGATAAATTCATCACCCAGCCGTAGAGCGAAGAATATATTGCCTTGAATTTCCATACATTTTGGTTGAAAATTTTATATTTCTTCTTTCATTGGTGTGTGTGAGGGAGAGGGAACTTTTTTATTCCATGATCCTAAAATGAAATAGCCCATTTGGGCTGGTGATGGATAGGACGCACGCGTGCACTGATGGAGATGTCATTAGAAGCAACAAAAGCACCCTGTCAGGTGGCATCACACGCTGACAAATGCCCCGTAATCTCTGGAGATTGCCAATATTACATTTGGCTCTTTACTCCAGTTTTCTCTAGGGCTTTCTCTCCGGTCTGCTTAGCTATATGTCAGACGTATGCATGCACATAATGGCGTTTGACTTACCTGCACATCAAGGTATAATGAAAAGATTTACATAAAAAGCACAAAATGAAGAAACCACATGATCGGGATGAACAGCATTTGCATGATCGCATTAACGGAGCACAGGTAGAAATCAGCCACCTCCTCTGAAAATGACACGGGTTGAGTGCGGCGGACACAGATCCACACAGACACCATCTCTCCATCAGTAATAGCCAGACAGTGTGTGTTGGCAGTAATTGTTTCATTGCAAAGTGCTTAACCTTCCATTAGCAGGGCAGCTGATCTGCACGGCAGGGCCATGGAACTTGATTTACAGAGTGGAGCAGAGAGATTTACCATCCACACACACAGAAGCTCCTCTATTGACCCAGAGAGAATGGAGCCAGCTGTTACTGTACCATTTCTCCTATATCAATCCATGCACTTAACGCCACAATGCCCCAATGTTTCTCAGATACACATGTGGCAATGGACGCCATCAGCAGGAAACCTTTGCACTATCATCCATTTTCAGTAGTCAGTGCTGGGCAGTAAGGGATTGCATGTAATCCGGATTATGTAATCAGATTCCAAAAATAAAGTACTTGTAATTCGATTATATTACATTTTAAAATACTCGTAATCAGATTACAGGTTTATGGATTATGTGATTACATATTATTCACACAAAGGCAGTAAATTATTCAGAATGTATTGATTCTCCCTAATTCTTATTTTTTCTCTTTTAATGTTTTTCTTACGGTTTAGCTTTGATTATATTTGCATGGTCATGTACATACATTTGAAATAAAATTGTCTATGCAAAGATCTAGACGTCTAGACAAAAAAAAACATGCAGGTAAACTAATAAAATGTTTCTATTCAAGTCATTTAATTTTGATTGTTTTGATTTTCAAATAATTTAGTAATTTTAAGTCTACATTTTTTTCACGAACCCCCTGCGGTTCTTTCATTAAGCCCAGTTTGTGAAAACCTGGTGTAATGTAATGTTTAATGCACTTCATGTTGTTGATAACAAAGAATGAAATATGTTTTCTTTCTCTTTATTTTAATATTAATAGTATACAATAATCCCATTCAAATGTATGCCATAAAAGAGTTAAGTAATCTAAAAGTAATCCAAAAGTAGTCCGATTAAATTCCTTAATGAGTACTTTAATAGATTACATTACTTACAGTATAATTTTCATAACGTATTTAGTAACCAGTAACTGACTACAATTTATAAGTAATCTTCCCAGCACTGTTGGTAGTGTATGTCCCCATACACCACTATTTTATTTCACACACACATTTTGGCTAGTGCACCAGATGTTTGAGCCATCACTATATTAGAATGGTGTGTATTGATTGTGTTGGAATAAGCATGCACTGATTTGTGAAAGCATGGAAAAGGCAGAGGTCTTAGTTAGATTTTAGTGGCCTCTGCTAGGGGTGGTGGAAGATCAAACACGGGGTGAATTTTTCATCGTTCTTATTCTGCAGACATTTATGACCAGTGAGATGTGAACAAGAAGCATCAGCATCTGCGGTGTTTTATGACATCTATAACATTCCAGCAGTTATTACCTGTTCAGATAGATGTGTGTGAAGGTGTGTGGGTGTGTTTGAAAGCTAGTGACTTTCTTGTGCAAGCAATGGAAGATGGTGTTTTTTTTTTTTTTTTTTGGTCAGTAAAGTCTTTATTTTTCTTTTTTGTGTGTCATAGTTAAACACTTTGGGATTTAAGGGCTTGTTCAAATCTGTAACCCTAAATTTGAGCAATATGAGTGATATAATTGCTGTGATAAGACATTTTTACACTGGTGTAACCTGTTCATTCATTCATCCATCCATTCATTAATTCCTTTATAAAGCACTTTACAACTACACATGCAGAACAAAGTGTTGTACAATAAACATACAGATACATAGAGTACAATAAAACATGAAAGAAAATAACCAAACAAGGATATCAACACTAGCCCAACTCTTTAAAGGCAAAATGAAAAGAGGTATTTTTTTATGCAAACTTTAAAAAAGCTAATAGATGTGACCATTCTAATTTCATGTGGCAGGTCTCGGACCTGCAGCAGCAAAAGTCTCGTCTCCTGTAAACTTAAAATGAGTCTATGTGATAGTGAGAAGCAGCTTATTAGTTGATCTTAAAGACCTAGATGTCACATATGGAGGAGTCATTCCATGCACTGCTTTAAAAACATACTGCAGGACTTTATGACCTTAACTAGGTCTTTGGTTAAAAGAACTGATTTTGATCGAGAAAGACACCTGATCTGGAAAAAACAACAACTCCATAGCACCAATATGCTTGTCAAATCTCAGTTCTGGGTCAAACACAGCCCCCAGATTACTTAATTAGTCTTGAAGATAAGCCGACCATGGACCTAAATAAGTAAAGGTATCCTCTGGCAGGGCCAAAAATTAGAATCTCTCTCTGTCCCTGGTTTAACTGAACCAGACTGAGGGCCTTCCATCTCTTCTAAGCATGCCAAAAGTGACTTACAAACACAATTCTCTCATGATCTCAAAGGGAGACAAAAATTTGTGTATCGTCAGTATAAAAATGGTAGGACATGCCATATTTTTTTTTAATCAAACCCAGCGGCAGCATATACAAAGAAAACAAAATAGGCCCAATGACAGAACCCTGAGGAACCCCACGGATAATAGGTTCTGATGGTGAAAAAAAGTCACCAAACTTCATTGAAAAAGATCTATTCTTAGGATAAGATGTGAACCATAAGTTAATGTTTTGATATGTACACATTTATGATGCAGTTGTTGTGTGGGTATTCATTGACACAGTGCTGTCTAAGAGACTAATATTGCAATGAAAGTCACGAGTATGTATCAAACCATGATGTCCCGTATAATGTCACTTCTGTCTCTAAAAAAAGCCAGTGTCCAGATGGGCCTCCAACATGCTCTCTACAAACAGCCAGATCACTTCATGCGCTCACTGACAAACATTCATGACGTAACGTCAGAATTCTGAATAATGCTTGGAAAACTTTTCAATATTTAATTTGCCAGAGTATTTTCTTTTATTCCTTCTGTCTCTCCCCTCCCCCTTCTCTCTCTCTCTCTCGGTTTCTCCAGCAGCAGGTGAGTGGGAGACGCCTTGGGGATATGGATGAGCCCAGTTCACACAAGCGTCTCATTAGCGAGCACTGAATTACACTCCAGACACGTCTTTATGTAGACTAATCATATTACAGCAACCAGGGGAGAGAGAGAGAGAGAACGAGCGAGGGAGAGGAAGAGAGAGGAATGACGGTGACGGGGCAGAGGTAGAGTGGGAGGGGGGGCTGCTTAACCTTTCTTGCAATCTGATTTGCCCGGTAGAACTCAATGTAATCGAGAAGCAACGTCGTGACATGGCTCTGTCTATCTCTCCATCTCTTTACACACGACTCCCTCCACTTCTCCTTCCTCTCCCACTGCGCAATTCCCGCATCCCTCGGGGACCCTTTCTGTCTCTCTCTCTGCATTGTGAATTCAGCCGGGCTGAATATAATCGCTGGTGTGGCACTCGCCTCTGACCACTGCGCACAGTCATTAACCTTGACTGCCATAATTGAATTCAAGGTTGATTGCATGTGACCCCTCCTTGGCTCGGGTCCTTAATGTACATATTCATTACAGGACACAGGCTCTAAACGAAAGGCACAGGGAAAGCTGTAACAATCTCATCGCGCGTGCCGGCTCTGGTCGGGGGAGGAGGGGGCGTTTGTGGCAGCAAGGGGGCACTAATTGCATGTTGGAGAGGAGGATTGGATTATGAAAAGAGTGCACCGATGAATACAGATCTTCGTGACACTGTCAAATTAAGGTCGTCCGTGTAGAGCGGCTGAACGTAGCAACAACACAAGAGGAGAGAGCTGTGTGTGTGACGGAGGAAAGATAGAGGTGAAAACAAACGGCGAGCTCCTGAGAGAGAGAGAAGGCATCTTTACTCAGACCAGTTTAGGCTGCTTGATGCGGCTCTGATCTGCCTTTAATGCATGTCTACAGTTGCAATTGTACGGTCGGTCACACTAGACCAGAGATGCCCAAACCAGGCCCTGAGGGCCAAAGCTGGCCCATGATGACATTTGATTTGGTCCACCATACTATATAAAAGCAAATAACCATTGAAGCATGCCTTCATTTCTTATTTATGTTATTGTTTTAAACTAAATGTAATTGACATTTTGTTTAATTATTTAAAAAATGTATGCATTTTAATATAATGTAGTTGGATATAATGCAACATTTACTTTTGGTCCACAGCCCTAAATCAACTTTGAGTTTTGTCCCCTCATGTTAAAAAGCTTGAGTAACTCTGCAGTCACTAGACTATTTCATGTCCATTTATGCTAATGCAGGAAACCAGAAATGCAAGCCTGTGTGAAGAATTTTTGCATTCTGTTGTGTGTGAAAGTTCATGGACTTAAAAAAATGTGTATAAGGCAGGGTCATTGTAGTTGTCTAAAATTAAAGCCATTCAAAAAAATACATATTCTTTACTTGAAATACAATACATTTGAACTGAAATGAAACAATGCGTTTTTCATTATAATTTAGTTTAACTTGATGTATTAAAATAACCAAAACTGAAATAAAAATTAATAAAAGCTTTTTCCATGTTCATTTTTGCTGGTGTTTTACTTGTATTTTGAATTTTGCACTTCATTGTGTTGTATTGTAGGGTTAATATAACTGTCCATAAAATGACTGGATAATATCCTGGCAGAAATGTGCCATTACACTTAAAAATATATATTTAAAGCATATTTATAAAACATTAAACAAAATTACTACAACTTTAAGTAAAATTTAACTTTAACTAATTAAAACGGAATTTATAAAAATAAAAACTAATTCAAAATATTAATAAAAACTATAATAGTACTTGAGAAAAGCACTGGTAATCTTCTGCCCAGACATTATCCAGCAATTTTATGGACATTTCCATTACTGCGTTAACCCTAAAACACAACGTAATTTCAAGTGCAAAATTTAAAATACAGGTATAAACACCTGTAAAAAAAATCATTTTACATCATTTTACAAAAATTATCAAGTCATTCCTTCATATTAATCCTGGCAGAAATGTGCCATTACACTTAAAAATATATATTTAAAGCATATTTATAAAACATTAAACAAAATTACTACAACTTTAAGTAAAATTTAACTTTAACTAATTAAAACGGAATTTATAAAAATAAAAACTAATTCAAAATATTAATAAAAACTATAATAGTACTTGAGAAAAGCACTGGTAATCTTCTGCCCAGACATTATCCAGCAATTTTATGGACATTTCCATTACTGCGTTAACCCTAAAACACAACGTAATTTCAAGTGCAAAATTTAAAATACAGGTATAAAAAATTATCAAGTCATTCCTTCATATTAATACAGTATACTGTGATTTTAGGTTCTTTGATTGGTCATTTTTTCAAGTTTTTGCCTTCACTAGATCAATTTAAGCATCATAACAAATGTTTAAAATGGGCAAAATGAAAGTCATATCATCATCAGCACATGAAAACTTTCCAAAAGTATTAATGAAATACAGGCTAAAATGCTGTCATTGCCATGATAGAGTACATATGTTATAATTTAATTATTTTTACATTTATAATTTCTTTAGTATGTAAATATATAGCAAAAGCAAGGCATAGAATGAAACATGGAGAGGGACTGAAACAAATGTCAAACGGGGAAGAAAAACATTCCTCTACACACACACACACACACACACACTCACATCTCGTCTCTCACACCTCCACTAAGTGTTCCTCAGTTGTGCCCTCGCTCCAGCATCTCTCTGACTCCACTAATGAAAAGAGGGAGGAGGGGCCGGCTGAAAGCGCTTAAAGAGAAGAACCTTTAACACAACACACCCCCACGTGTCTGTTCACCCGCCGCTGCCCCTGCGTCACTCCTCTAATGCCTGTCAAATTACCATCACCCAAACAAGACAATTAATTTGTCTCCAGCCTCCACGCTACATTCTGCAGGCAGTCACTTTCCTCTCTAGCTCTGTCACAGGACAGAGATTACATGTAAATAAAGTTTATGGGCTGGAGGACAGAAGACATCCAGTACAGGAGGAAACTGAAAAATATGACTTTACTGCATAAGAAGCCAACAAGATTGAGAGATTGCAGAGACAGCTAGTTTGATGTGTCGTATTCATAGTGTGATTCTACGCCGACAAACAAGGGTCAATGACAAAGTGTGTCCATTATAAAGAAAAAGACTTATCTTTTTCAAATCTAGTTTAAAACATGCTGTATTTTCCAAGTTCTTTGAAATGTCAGATACAACCCCAATTCCAGAGAAGTTGGGACATTTTGTAAAATGCAATAAAATCAAGAATCTGTGATTTGTTAATTCTCTTTAACTTTTATTTAATTGATAAAAGTACAAAGAAAAGATTTCCAACGTTTTCACTTTTTATCCACCAATATTTATAATGAAATCATCATATCTTTCAATCTTTCAGAATCTTTACGTTTTAAGCTTTTATTTAAATGAACAAATTTGAATGTCAGTTTTTGTTTTATATATATATTTTTTTATTAAATGTGAATTACATCAAAATTTCAATCATACACTCCATGAAGAGCACATTTTCCTCAAGGTCTTGCTATAGCTCAATTGTATCTGTTGTGTTAATGTTGGTTTCTTTTTTTCTGTCTGTTATGTGGTGCAACCATCAAATATAAAGTATTATTTATTTTCCTTACACCTTGAATACCTTAATAACATAAGATATTATTAGGTAATGACTATCATCTTGATTAAAGTCACTGTGAAATCAAAATTCTTGTTTTGTTTTGTTTTGGGTTTTTTAAATTGAATTCAATTGAATGTTTCAGTGTTTATTATAAATCATTTATCCTTGCACATCATAATGTTTAATCAAAAGCACTATCGTCCCTCCCCCGTTCTCTGATGACGTGTGGGATGATATTCCTCTCCTCCAGCAAACTGTCTCTCACACCAGATCGCAGCAATTAGCAAATGACAACCATTCAATCAATTCCCAGTAGACTAAATCAAATCCCGCCCTGCATTTCTTCTAGTTCCAGATGCGGTTTCACTCGGATATACACCACAATAGGGAAGAAAAGACCACTGCAATTTCTGTTTTATGTTGACTTTAATCAATATTGTTGGCCCTGTGAGGAACTGCATTCCTATTATGTTCCTCTTTTGTAAGTTGATTTGGATGAAAGTGTCTGCTAAATGCATATAGTTATTTATTTATTTGAGGTGATAAGCATTTTTTTTTTAAACAAGTAATAATAAAAGATTACAGAAACTACTACTAGTCTGCTTAATTGGAGTCGATGCAGAATGAACTGTTTGTGGCTCTCCGAACAACCCATTGTAGTGGTGTTTTGTGCTTTTTGAACAAATCGTTTGAGTGAATGATTCAACAACCTTCATAAGACAAATAAACACCACTAATGCATTAGTAGTAGGGGGTGGAACATAAAAACACAGACTCTTGGTTTTGCTTCAGGATGCAGATGTCTCATTTTTTGTGTTTCTACTCATCGTGATTGAAATACATTTGCTGCATTTGTGCTTTATGCATGTGTATCAAGACACCTTTTCTGTAATGTATTTGTACTATAAAAATGGATTTAGTTGTCCAGTCGGAAAACTTCATTTTATGTTGCAGTTTAATATTTTATGGTGTCAAGTCATGCAGGTTTATACCCTACTTACTGATCTCAGACCCAGACGTCCACTCGAGGTTAATAGCAGCACTTCTGGCCCATAGAGAGCGATCCAACTCTTGATTGAATTTTATTCTGTCGCAACGTTTGGCCGTATTCCCGGATAGAGCTGGGTGTGTTCGATGGTTTTCCCAAGCTGCGGAAACACGTGTGTGAAAGCTCTGCTATAGGATGTGGAGGTAGAAAAATAGAGGGTTTTCCAACACTTAATGTGTCTTAAATGCGTCCCCTGACTCTCTTACATCTGCTGGCCTCACTGGAAGTGTGAGCAGATGAACATCCAGAAAAGCCCAGCTGCTTGAACTCCAGCTGAATGTCTCGGAGTCTGATGTAATTGTGTGTTTGTGTTCATCCCTGTGAGTTTGTTGGTGTGGTTTTCACATATTGTGTCTTAAATGCGTCCCCTGACTCTCTTACATCTGCTGGCCTCACTGGAAGTGTGAGCAGATGAACATCCAGAAAAGCCTAGCTGCTTGAACTCCAGCTGAATGTCTCGGAGTCTGATGTAATTGTGTGTTTGTGTTCATCCGTGTGAGTTTGTTGGTGTGGTTTTCACATATGTAACCCTGGAGCACAGAAGCAGTGTTAAGTCGCTGGGGGATATTTGTAGCAATAGCCAACAATACATTGTATGGGTCACAATTATACATTTCTCTTTTATGCCAAAAATCATTAGGATATTAAGTAAAGATCATGTTCCATGAAGATATTTTGTACATTTCCTACCATAAATATATCAAAATTAAATTTGTGATTAATAATATGCATTGCTAAGAACTTCATTTGAACAACTTTAAAGATGATTTTCTCAATATTTCGATTTTTTTGCACCCTCAGATTCCAGATTTTCAAATAGTTGCATCTCAGCCAAATATTGTCCTATCCTAACAAACCATACATCAATGGAAAGATTATTTATTTAGTTTAAAACAAAAATGACCCTTATGACTGGTTTTGTGGTCCAGGGTCACATATATGTGTTCAGCTGTGTTGTGTATGATTGGGTGGTGTATGTACAATAAATGCAAGTAATACTAAGAGCTCCTAAGAAAACAAATATTTCTGGATTCAGACAGAAGTAGATCCTTCTTATAAACTATCATCACATATATTAAAGTATATACATACAGAAATGTAAAAGTCTTCTCGACAGCCCATCAAAATAAGATTTCAGTTTTATCTTGAAATTGTGAAAGAAATGTATTACTATTGTACAGTAGAATGTACTTTTCAAAGTAAAAATAATGATACAAATATTAAAACTTTATTTTTAAAAGAATAATCACACTATTTGTCATCCATGTTTTAATTTTTATAGTAAAGCTCTGCTGTACAGCACTTTGTTTGCCAAAAAAATAAAAGGAATTGTTACATTTTCATTTGATTACATTTTGAAATATTAAATTGTTATTGATTTGTGCCTTCATTTGTTTTATGCCATATTTGATACCACAGTTTTTTTAAATAATACATTTGTTTTAAATCATAAATCCAGAAAAGTTTGAGGCAACACAGAATTTCTGGAAGAAAAAAATAATAATAATGTTGCCATGTTATTGTAAACATTTTAATAAAATATGAAGTTGTTAAAGTTTTATAAATTCAGTTGATTGCACATGCTTTTAGATTTTATGAAATATTAAAATAGAATCCAGAAAAATGTGAAAACACTAAATATGACAATAAATAATCAAATAAAATATACAACCATTTCATTTTTTAAATATAAATTGTTGTTAAATTGAATACGTTTTATTATTTCAAATAATTAGACATACTTTTTTATTTTACCACTATCCAATTTAAGCATTAAAACAACGTCCAGAAAAATTAAAAGTAATCCAGAGAACCCAAGTCCCAATGGTATCTAAGAGCACAAATTATACTAAGCTGATATAATTATTATTTGGAAAATGTTCTCCACTGTAAGGGATCCCTGGCCTCAAAAGTTTGAGAACCCCTGTTATAGAGAACTCGTTATTTTCTTGATTTACACACTTAATGTAATTCTGTGAGCCAAAATCCTTTACTTAAATTCTCAAAACTCTTCACATTTGGTGCAATTTTCTCAACACCGTTTCTTACACTGTGTAACAGTACAGCACAGTAAGCCTAAAATACAGATTTACTGTATATTCAGAGCTGTCGATTCAATTTGACAGGATGTTTCAGGCTTCCATCATTTGTCCATGCGTGTTTATGTCAGGTAACATAGAAAAGAATACAAGATCTGGCTACTATGGTAGCAAATAATATTTGCATGCTCAGAAAACATAGGGAAGGATTTCTTATTAGCGCTGCCTCTTGGTGTAGCCAGTCAGGCACTTACCATAAAAATTAAAATATCACATTTCAAACAATACACCAAACTGGATTTTAAGATTTCCTGAAGGAAATCTGAGTACTTGCCTGTGCAAAACTCACCCCCACAGTTGGGTGTTTGCCAGGACTAACGGCAAGATGAAGTTAATGGTATGGATCATTTTTCATCTGCAACAGCAACTGGTGCCCCCTGACTTTACAACAGTTGAAATTAATTTTAAATACCAATGAATCATAAAATGTTTGCATATTTGTATTTTGTCAGGTGAAAACAATTAAAAGTGACAATTTAGTTCTGCGTATGAGGTTTGAACTCAATCTGCACGTTCCCCATTATACATCAGAGATTAAAAAAAGATTAATCAGAGATTTAATTTAACGTGCAATTTTATAAAACTATTTTAAAATATACATATTTTATTATATTTTAAGACATAACTTTATGTCTGTGGTGTTTTTATGTCAGCAATAGCTGCCACCCATATAATAAAAGGGGATTGATTTATTTATTTAGGAAATAATTTCTGTGTGTAAAGGTCCTTTCTAGATTATATACTGTATATATATATATATATATATATATATATATATATATATACATCTTTTGTTATCTTTAGTTGTCAATCAAGCAAGAGAGAATCGCTGTTAGAATGACGGTCTGTGTTTGTATTGAGGACGGTTAACTGTCCAGATATGAGCAGCACAGCTGTGTGATTAGGAAAACTATAAAATAAACAGACTTCACAAACTCAGTCTAAGGTAATACAGTCTTTTTCCTCTTGTTGAAAGTCGGATGTCCATTGTTATGAAGCGTTATTGTTGATGAGCTGCTATCTGTTGCAGAACAGCATCTTCTGTGGAGACACCAGCAGTTTGTGAAAGACAGATTGTGTATCAAGATGACAAAACAGGTATTAATTTGAACGGCTATAAAAACATTGAGACAGGTCTCAGAGACGTATTGTTTTGGAAAAGCAGAGACAATGAATCCAGAAGTGACACAGTCATCATTGTGCACAGTACCTCAGCAATAACAGACTATATATGTTTATACTGCTATATTGTACCACACACACACACGCACACAAGCTCAAAAGTTACTAAATAAAAACAAAATAAATATGCGAACAAACTGTGATAACCTCAGGTCACTTAAATCTTGTTATGACAATGATGCTTGTTGCGTATTGTTTGGAGACTTTGTGTGTGTGTGTGTGTGTGTGTAATAAATAATAAATAATAAATGTACACACACATATATTATGTACACAAAAACATTTATTTTGGATGCGATTAATCGTGATTAATCATTGCCCAGCACTAGTATTTATGTATTATAGCTTTAAATTCAGTTCTGTGTTGTCTCATAATATTAAAAAAGAGGTTACATAGTAAGAGATAAATATGTAAAAGAACAGAGTCCTGAGGAAATCACTTCATTGTATCATTGTAGAGATGCTCGCAAAGAAAAACAGGACCGGACAGACTAGACTTAACAACCACATTAAAATCATTCAGCTGTTTTTTGCACTGAGAGATGTTGTGGTGATATTTGATTAAATCTGATCTGTTGTAGTCATCAGCAGCTTATAGCTGTAGGAGTATCTAGTTAGATTTTCCATCATCAGAATTAGTCATCAATCATCTGTGCATCATGCTTTTAATAGGTATCATTACTTAAAATCAGAGCTTTATTTCTTACAGCTGTTCAGTGCTAAACTTCAGGAATGTTAATGTCTACTTTAAACTAATATCTCATTTAAGGTGGGAGAAGAAATGCTTGTGAAGTATCAGCTTTAAGCATCACTGGTTTCAGGTGGAAATTAGTTGAAGATAGTTGCAGTAATAAGTTCCCTCTACATAGGATATTTATAGACACTAGATGTTTTCTCTGGCAAATTATGGCTAATGCAATACAATTATATCATATCATGTAGAATGTATGCAATATGTATAACAATTTAAATTGTATGACTAAATCACACAAAACATATATAAGAGAGCACCATTTTCCCCTCCATGAGAAGTTCTTTTTTTCTCCTTTAAGGCAATTATTGAAGAAGCTTTCATCTCTAGGCATATATTTAAATGACACAAGCAGTCGTGGCATAAATTAATATGTATATCAGTGTGGGGGACAATCTAATAACTCACCTGTCAGGCTTTCCCCAGATGAGTGAAAGAAAACACTTATGAAATAACTATCACATTTTTTCCATCATGGCTGTGCTTTTCTAAAAAAAGAAATCGCAGGCAAAATATCCCACTGGTGAAATCACTTCTATGGTGAAACGAGCAACAAGAGTATTGGGTTAGATTTCTGTTTGGATTTAGTAAACGGTAAAAGCTATTATTAAACCCTTATAATAGCTCTTATGCATTTAATGGACAATCTAATGTTACGCTCTCGTCTGTTCCTGTCAGCGTTATGATGTGAAGATCGTGGCTAAATGTGAGCACTTCTCTGGTGGACTGATAAGGGCTTCTTCCAGAAATTAAAGGTGTAGTTCATCCAAAAGTGAAAACACTGTACATTTATTCACCCTCATGTCATTCTAACAGAAGAAGTAGTCACACAGGTTTGGAACAACATTTTTGGGTTCATGCAAACATATATTTGGCATATGCTTTCATAAGACATCCTTTAAGTACACTTTAACATGCTTTTAAAAGAATATATTATATGCTAATTTAATGTTTTTTTCTGTAATATTTCATGCTGTTGAAAAAGTTCTATTTAAGTGTTGATTGATCATTTTCATTTCTGAAACAATGAGATTTGAGACAAAAACAGATGAAATCAGGATGGGACAAAAAAATGTTCCACAGTATTGTATACTGTTTTGATTATGATTATATAATCTGTCTGTCTAGATTTGTCTATCCTTCTACTAAAAAGATACGGCTGCTTTAGTGTAGTTAGATACTTTATGTGAGTAGTTTGACTACTTTAAACTGCGAGTATCTTCCTAACATGAGGCATACATTGAGGCATTCAAAATGAACGTCAGCCCTGTATGTGTGGGACTATGAATGTGTTTGGCTGAGGGTTATATTGTTGTGTCTTTTTGTGATAGACTATTATACAGTATGTGTGGGAGTGTGAAACCTGGAAAATATTGCACAGAATGCAATCTTTACAGTCTTGCATACAGTGGCAGTTCAAGCTTGCATGGCACCCTGGGCATTAAAAAAATTTGACTTTTTTTTTTTTTAGATATTTGAAACAACACAAATAAATAACCATAACATTTAAAGGGATGTAAATATAAATATAATTTATGTACACAAAAATACAGTGTCAAACAGAAGCAACGAAGACAAATATAAACAAATCGTAGAATATGTAAACACACACACACACACAAATAATTGATTTATTACACAGGCGGTGCGGTGGTTCAGTGAGGAGCACTATTGCCTCACAGCAATAGGTTCTTGGTTCGAGTCCCAGCTAAACCAGGAGGCCTTTCTGAGTGGAGTTTGCATGTTCTTCAATGTGTTGCTGTGGATTTCCCCCACTATCCAAACATACAGTACATGCAGCATAGGTGAACATCTTGGTTACATACGTAACCCTCGTTCCCTGATGGAGGGAACAGAGTCGTTATGTCGTGACAACATAGGGGGTTCACTTGGGAGCTCCAATCATCACTGACTTTAAGAGAAAACGCCAATGAAATTTTGCTAGTGGATTTTGCATGCCTGAGCCACTCCCCATGCATACGGGTATAAATAGGCAACAGGTGCATCCACTCTTCAGGTTTTATGCGGAGGAGCCGAGAACTTGTCCCTGGCAACCAGCAAAGGTTCAAGGTTGTGGCATAGGGACATAACATCTCCGTTCCCTCCATCAGGTAACGAGTGTTACGTACATAACCGAGACATTCCCTATCTGTCGGTCACTACAAGTTATATCATGACGACATAGGGGGTCCATGAAAAGCACCACAACCTGAACCCCGTCACAACCCTGTAGTGCTGCAAATGTTGATAAGCAGCCGCATGTCAGACAAATGCTACTCAAAGGTCGTAACCTTCCCAACGCCCCAGCACAAATTAGCTGACCTTGGCGCCCACAGGGACCAAAAGGTGAGTACATCGCTGCTGGAGATAGCCAAGCCGCTGTTGCTAGAACAGACATTTCAGACATTCATATGGAGTGGGTCTCTGGGGCAGGTCCTACCTTGGAGTAGGGAGGAACACCGCCAGCAGAGACTGACAGAGTGGTCTGTCAAAGGGAAGACACGGGTTCACCAAGAGGAAAACCTTACCGTGGAAGAATACACATATGGGATCGCCCGCAGGGAATCTAGCCATGCGGACACCTAGCCCAGTAAAGGGGCTGACCGGAAACACGGAAAAGCTAACACCAATACTGGGCCTTGCGTCAGACTGCTCCACCCAGTCTGACAGCCGGGGGCGCTGGAGGATACTCAACCAAGGATCACCGACCCGGGAACTTACTGGAGGAGGAAAAGGCGCTCGCATCCCCGGGTGAGGGGGAATGGTGCAGCAAGTGTGACACCGGCCGGCTCTTCCCGCCACTTACCTGTTACCCAACACACAGGGAAGAAACCGGCTCAATGCGGAGATGGTCCAACGCCCCAGCACAAATTAGCTGACCTTGGCGCCCACAGGGACCAAAAGGTGAGTACATCGCTGCTGGAGATAGCCAAGCCGCTGTTGCTAGAACAGACATTTCAGACATTCATATGGAGTGGGTCTCTGGGGCAGGTCCTACCTTGGAGTAGGGAGGAACACCGCCAGCAGAGACTGACAGAGTGGTCTGTCAAAGGGAAGACACGGGTTCACCAAGAGGAAAACCTTACCGTGGAAGAATACACATATGGGATCGCCCGCAGGGAATCTAGCCATGCGGACACCTAGCCCAGTAAAGGGGCTGACCGGAAACACGGAAAAGCTAACACCAATACTGGGCCTTGCGTCAGACTGCTCCACCCAGTCTGACAGCCGGGGGCGCTGGAGGATACTCAACCAAGGATCACCGACCCGGGAACTTACTGGAGGAGGAAAAGGCGCTCGCATCCCCGGGTGAGGGGGAATGGTGCAGCAAGTGTGACACCGGCCGGCTCTTCCCGCCACTTACCTGTTACCCAACACACAGGGAAGAAACCGGCTCAATGCGGAGATGGTAAAATCTTGCGAAGGTGTTCGGTGTCGCCCAGCCCGCAGATCTACAGATGTCTGCCAGAGAGGCGCTGTGTGCCAGTGTATAGGAGGAGGCAACACACCATGTGGAGTGAGCCCTCACCCCTAGGGAGCACGGCTCGCCTTGGGATTGGTAGGCCAAGGCGATGGCATCCACTATCCAGTGGGCCAACCACTGCTTGGAGACAGCCTTCCCTTTCTGCTGACCTCCTCAGCAGACAAGAGCTGATCAGAGCTTCTGAAGACCCTGATGCCCACTTCCCATTACGGGGCAAGGGCGCCCTACGCAACCTTCGTAAAGACACGGGGGACAGGGACAGCCCGAAGAGGAGGACCCTGTACTGCCATGCCCGAACCTCGAGCGCAAACCATAAAAACAGTCTGTGTTGAGGAAGAATCGAGAAATGAAAGTAAGCTTCCTTCAGGTCGACCGCTGGAAACCAATCCTGCGGCTGGATGCATCTGATGATGCTCTTCTGCGTCAACATCTTGAACGGAAGCTTGTGAAGGGCCCGATTCAAGAATCGCAGATCCAGGATTAGCTGAAGGCCACCGCCTTTCTTGGGCACGATGAAGTAAGGGCTGTAAAACCCTGACTTCATCTCGGCTGGAGGGACAGGCTCGATTGCATCCTTCGCCAGTAGGACAGCAATCTCGTTGCGCAGGACAGGGGCGTTTCGGGCTGCCACCAAAGTCTCGAGAATGCTGCTGAACCTGGGAGGTCGCCTGGTGAACTGAATCACGTAGCCGAGATGAACTGTCCAAATGAGCCAGCAGGACGGGTTGGGCAGCGCAAGCCACACCTCCAAGCTCCATACGAGTGGCACCAAAGGGACAATCGACGCACACGCGGTGGGGCAGCGGTGGGAAGTCGTGCTGTATGGCACAGAAGGCATCGCGCCCTGACTTATCACAGCAGGACTTCCCGTGTCCCCGGAGGAACTGGCCAGAGATGCATGGAAAGGCAACGCGTCCCGAGCCGCCATCTCTTGGGCGCTGGCGCTGGCGATAGGGGGTGTCGTGGGCGAGAGTGAGGAGGCAGCGCATCACTCACTGTCAGCCCATGTGCCTGATAACCCGGAGGAAAAGGAAACTGCTCCTTTTTCGAGAATGTGGGTAGCGCTGGCTGTTGGACCAGCGGCAGAACAGAAAAAACACAGGATTCTCCACCAGGCCCTCCTCTGGGGGAAGGAGTGGTGCTGTCCTCGCCATCTCCTGAGAAAGAGCAGCTTCTCACATCTCCGATTTGCCCATGTCAGGGCCGCTTTGTCGTCTTTCTAGAGGCCTAAGGGGTTGGCTGGGACATGGGGGGCGCTGCGGTCCTGTGAGAGGCTCGACACGCCGGCCTTGACGCTGTCTCAGCATAGGGCGGAGGTGCTCTGGAGGACACAGGGGGGTGCCCGCGGCGACGAGCAGACTGAGGCGGGGCCCGTGACGGAACGGTGGCAGATGGAGGATCACGTCGGGGCAGGATGTGCTGGATCGCCTCAGTCTGTTTCTGTACTGCCGCGAACTGCTGGGCAATGTCCTCGACAGTGTCGCCGAACAGGCCAACGTCTTTCATCTCTGCAAGGTTGAGCCAGAGATGGCGCTCTTGGGCCACTAATGTGGACATCACCTTTCCGAGGGACCACGCTGTGACTTTCGTTGCCCTAAGGGTGAAATCAGTTGCCGAGCGCAACTCCTGCATCAACCCCGGGTTGGCAGCGGTGGGAAGTCGTGCTGTATGGCACAGAAGGCATCGCGCCCTGACTTATCACAGCAGGACTTCCCGTGTCCCCGGAGGAACTGGCCAGAGATGCGTGGAAAGGCAACGCGTCCCCGAGCCGCCATCTCTTGGGCGCTGGCGCTGGCGATAGGGGGTGTCGTGGGCGAGAGTGAGGAGGCAGCGCATCACTCACTGTCAGCCCATGTGCCTGATAACCCAGAGGAAAAGGAAACTGCTCCTTTTTCGAGAATGTGGGTAGCGCTGGCTGTTGGACCAGCGGCAGAACAGAAAAAACACAGGATTCTCCACCAGGCCCTCCTCTGGGGGAAGGAGTGGTGCTGTCCTCGCCATCTCCTGAGAAAGAGCAGCTTCTCACATCTCCGATTTGCCCATGTCAGGGCCGCTTCTGTCCTCGCCATCTCCTGAGAAAGAGCAGCTTCTCACATCTCCGAGTTGCCCATGTCAGGGCCGCTTTGTCGTCTTTCTAGAGGCCTAAGGGGTTGGCTGGGACATGGGGGGCGCTGCGGTCCTGTGAGAGGCTCGACACGCCGGCCTTGACGCTGTCTCAGCATAGGGCGGAGGTGCTCTGGAGGACACAGGGGGGGTGCCCTCGGCGACGAGCAGACTGAGGCGGGGCCCGTGACGGAACGGTGGCAGATGGAGGATCACGTCGGGGCAGGATGTGCTGGATCGCCTCAGTCTGTTTCTGTACTGCCGCGAACTGCTGGGCAATGTCCTCGACAGTGTCGCCGAACAGGCCAACGTCTTTCATCTCTGCAAGGTTGAGCCAGAGATGGCGCTCTTGGGCCACTAATGTGGACATCACCTTTCCGAGGGACCACGCTGTGACTTTCGTTGCCCTAAGGGTGAAATCAGTTGCCGAGCGCAACTCCTGCATCAACCCCGGGTCGATACTACCCTCGTGCATTTGTTTTAGTGCCTTGGCTTGGTGGACCTGCAGGATAGCCATGGCATGCAGGGCAGAGGTAGCTTGGCACGCAGCACTGTGAGCTTTGGTGGCGAGAGCCGCCATCAGCTTACAGGCTTTGGATTGGAAACGAGGACGATTCCTCCAAGTGGCGGTGTTTTGCGGGCACAGGTGCACAGCAACCGCTCTCTCCACCTGGGGAATGTCAACGTACCCCCTCGCTGTCCCTACGTCGAGGTTAGTGAGGAAGGAGGAGGCAGATGAGTGGCTTCTGGACGAAAAAAGGGCTGTCCATGACTTTGTCAGCTCCTCATGCACCACGAGGAAAAAAGGCACCGGTGCAGGACGCGGTTGTTATCCGCGCCCCGCCGTGAGAAACCAATCATTCAGCCGCAGGGCCGCTTTGTCGTCTTTCTAGAGGCCTAAGGGGTTGGCTGGGACATGGGGGGCGCTGCGGTCCTGTGAGAGGCTCGACACGCCGGCCTTGACGCTGTCTCAGCATAGGGCGGAGGTGCTCTGGAGGACACAGGGGGGGTGCCCTCGGCGACGAGCAGACTGAGGCGGGGCCCGTGACGGAACGGTGGCAGATGGAGGATCACGTCGGGGCAGGATGTGCTGGATCGCCTCAGTCTGTTTCTGTACTGCCGAGAACTGCTGGGCAATGTCCTCGACAGTGTCGCCGAACAGGCCAACGTCTTTCATCTCTGCAAGGTTGAGCCAGAGATGGCGCTCTTGGGCCACTAATGTGGACATCACCTTTCCGAGGGACCATGCTGTGACTTTCGTTGCCCTAAGGGTGAAATCAGTTGCCGAGCGCAACTCCTGCATCAACCCCGGGTCGATACTACCCTCGTGCATTTGTTTTAGTGCCTTGGCTTGGTGGACCTGCAGGATAGCCATGGCATGCAGGGCAGAGGTAGCTTGGCACGCAGGACTGTGAGCTTTGGTGGCGAGAGCCGCCATCAGCTTACAGGCTTTGGATTGGAAACGAGGACGATTCCTCCAAGTGGCGGTGTTTTGCGGGCACAGGTGCACAGCAACCGCTCTCTCCACCTGGGGAATGTCAACGTACCCCCTCGCCGTCCCTACGTCGAGGTTAGTGAGGAAGGAGGAGGCAGATGAGTGGCTTCTGGACGAAAAAAGGGCCGTCCATGACTTTGTCAGCTCCTCATGCACCACGAGGAAAAAAGGCACCGGTGCAGGACGCGGTTGTTATCCGCGCCCCGCTGTGAGAAACCAATCATTCAGCCGTGAGGGCTCGGGACTGGACGGTGTGTTCACCTCCAGCCCGATGCTCACGGCTGCCCGGGTAAGTATGGCCGTCAGCTCCGGGTCTGATTCGGCTGTGGCGACAACACCCGAGGGAGAATCTTCATCCTCGGAGGACGATAGCCCATCCCCCGATGCCGCGATCGACATCCGATCCTCCAGCGGTGCACCGAATGAAATGCTGGGACCGGCACGAGCTGGGCCAGCAGAATCACTCGGGAGCCGCACGGAACATTCGCTGTGAGAGGAGTGAGAGGTCCACGGGGATGTGCCCGGCAGAGAAGCTCTTACTGTGACCCTCAGATCTCCCAGAGCTCTAGCCAGTGGTCCCCTACTCATCACAGGGAAACCGGGACTGGTCGAGACAGAGGGTGCCGCTCCACTCCCCGTGAGGAGAGAGAGGCGAGATCGCAGCAAAGCCATGCGCATACTCTCGCAATGAAAGCATGAGTCATCCACGAACGCAGCTTCAGTGTATTGGATGCCCAGACACTGAAGACAACTATCGTGTCCGTCAACAGAGGACAGGTAACGACCGCAACCAAGAGAACACGGACAGAACGGCATCTTTAAAAAGACGCAAACTGACCGTGATTTGCTTGTTTAGAAAAACTGCTCTTTCAGTGGAAGTGCCCAGGGGAATCGCTGATGACAGGGACACCACTGATTGCACTGTAATGCCAACCAGAAGGGTGCCGCTCCACTCCCCGTGAGGAGAGAGAGGCGAGATCGCAGCAAAGCCATGCGCATACTCTCGCAATGAAAGCATGAGTCATCCACGAACGCAGCTTCAGTGTATTGGATGCCCAGACACTGAAGACAACTATCGTGTCCGTCAACAGAGGACAGGTAACGACCGCAACCAAGAGAACACGGACAGAACGGCATCTTTAAAAAGACGCAAACTGACCGTGATTTGCTTGTTTAGAAAAACTGCTCTTTCAGTGGAAGTGCCCAGGGGAATCGCTGATGACAGGGACACCGCTGATTGCACTGTAATGCCAACCAGGAACAGCTTCTTCCAGTCAGATGAGTAAAGGGCTTTGTGGAGATCAAGCACTATCATCGACTCGGCTCCGAAGCAAAAAAAAAAAGAAGTGGATGCACCTGTCGCCTATTTATACCCGTATGCACGAGGAGTGGCTCTGGTATGCAAAATCCACCAGCCAAATTTCATTGCCGTTTTCATTGCTCTTAAAGTCAGAGAGGATTGGGGCTCCCAAGTGAACCCCTATTACTCACAAATCACAGACAAGTAAAACGAACTTGCTCAAATCCTATAATACACAAATAGAATAACACACCTACATTGAAAAAAATGATGAATAGGTGGG
>NW_015505598.1:1674259-1721549 GCF_001515645.1 Sinocyclocheilus grahami | reverse complement strand
GGAGAACAAGCCCTATCATCGACCCGGCTCCGAAGCAAAAAAAAAAAGAAGTGGATGCACCTGTCGCCTATTTATACCCGTATGCACGAGGAGTGGCTCTGGTATGCAAAATCCACCAGCCAAATTTCATTGCCGTTTTCATTGCTCTTAAAGTCAGAGAGGATTGGGGCTCCCAAGTGAACCCCTATTACTCACAAATCACAGACAAGTAAAACGAACTTGCTCAAATCCTATAATACACAAATAGAATAACACACCTACATTGAAAAAAATGATTAATTGAATTTACTAATTTTTTTTTTAAGTTAAGTGGTTGCAATCAATTTATTTTAGCTACATTTAAATAAACAAATTAATTTAGTTGACTTACTTTCAACATTTTTTTATTTAAATGTAGCTAAAATAAATGGTTTGCAACCACTTTCCTTAAAAAAATGTAGCATAATTTTTTTTCTACGTCTATGCAGTGACGTAGAATCGGTGGGTGGGGCTAAACAGGCAGTGCTGTAGAATCGGTGGGTGGGGCTAAATAGGCAGCACTGTAGAAGCAGGTGTTGATCTTCTTCTGCGGAGGCAGTGCTTATCCACACAATTTCATCATAGAGTAGAACATTAAGAGGTCATTGTACTATGACCTCTAACGACAAAGTTTTGATTTCTGAAACTTACATTATGTTTTTATAGTGCAATGACCTATTATGTGTCAAAAGATTAAGGAAATTTTGATTTCTCAGTTCATGACCCCTTTAAATAAAACATGGAATTAGTGAACAGTTACACAGGACATTTTACGTATTCTCATATTAGCTAGTAAAACTACACATTCTGAACAATTAAGCAGTGTATTGGTGGATATTTAATATGCTCCCTAACTGATCAACAAGGTACAAGCTAATAACAAGGTGCATAAATGAACAATTATTATTGAACAACTGAGCAATTTCAGCTAGCAACTTAACTCTCACTTGATGTGTGTGCTGCTAAGCAGCTCTCATGCTGCTTAGCTTGCTAGCATTTCAGTGGTTTCCACTTGTTGTGTATTTTGTGCAATTTAGAGGGAAAATATGTGCCTTTTTCTTGAGTCACTTTTAGGAAAAGTTGCTAAATTTAGTAACAAAATTGCAAAGTTGGCAACAAACATATGACATGCAAATTAGCGAAAGAAAATTAGTTGTGCAAAATACCAGTCTGATTGATTATTTATTTATTTATTTATTTAAATTTTTTGTGCACCCCATGTCTCCCCTGGCATACCTAAACCTGCCACTGCTTATGTACATTCAACATATCTTTGAGATCAGAGATAACAGTTTCTGACTCTTTCAAACGACGGAATGTTTGCAACTTAAAATACGAACGGAAACAAAGAAAGGTGTGTGTGGCTCACATTATTCCTGTTGAATTATGAAGTTCTGTCTCTTCCACGCCTGGCAATTATCTGCAATAAAAAACTCTTGTTGGCCCTGCTGGTCTGATTTAATGTTTATTTATATGTTTGTGCCCATACTAAAACAAATCACCCCTGCCTGAGTCTCCCATGCAGTCCTAATATATTCATGGTGAGAGAAATTAATTAGGCACCAATTACAACATGCTAATGGGTACGATTTGCTTTTTTGCTGTGCCTGGCTCTGTTCTGTAATCAGTAAAGTTGATTCATATACAACAGCATGGAACAGATTTACTGTTATTCTGCTTTTATCAAATATATGGGAAAGAGAACGAAAGTGAACCAACAATCTGTCAGCGAGTTCTGGTTGAGAGAGAGTGTGTGTGGTGTTTGTTTGTTTTTTTCCAATATGAATATGAAAAATACTCACTGTATTGGTAAAACATGGAAACGTGGATCAAATGAGGAAGAGAATGATGAAGAGTTTGTGTGTGTGTGTGAGATTAAACACAGGTTTACCATGACAGCAAAAGCATGAGTAACAATGATATCACAGTCAATTCTACAAGAATATTTAAGAAAGAAAGAATCCCGCCATTGTCTTTCTCTCTCCCTGCTGTAAGTCACTCATGCCTCGGCCCTGTTGTAATTAATGCGAGGACAGGTTACACGCATTGATTTCCTTACATGTGTCTTATCACTAAAGGTCTAGCGGGTGCACATGATGCACAATAAAATCCATGTCAGGCACGTTAAAGATGCTGGGACAGATAAACACCAACATTACCATCCTAACAGGTCATTTGACAAAGACCGGCTGATCTCTGAGAGCAGCTTTAAATTGGAAATTATTACACATTAAACCCTCCACAAGGGCCCCGGAGAGAAGAGGATCGAGGGGCTAAACAGGCAGTGCTGTAGAATCGGTGGGTGGGGCTAAACAGGCAGTGCTGTAGAATCGGTGGGTGGGGCTAAATAGGCAGCACTGTAGAAGCAGGTGTTGATCTTCTTCTGCGGAGGCAGTGCTTATCCACACAATTTCATCATAGAGTAGAACATTAAGAGGTCATTGTACTATGACCTCTAACGACAAAGTTTTGATTTCTGAAACTTACATTATGTTTTTATAGTGCAATGACCTATTATGTGTCAAAAGATTAAGGAAATTTTGATTTCTCAGTTCATGACCCCTTTAAATAAAACATGGAATTAGTGAACAGTTACACAGGGCATTTTATGTATTCTCATATTAGCTAGTAAAACTACACATTCTGAACAATTAAGCAGTGTATTGGTGGATATTTAATATGCTCCCTAACTGATCAACAAGGTACAAGCTAATAACAAGGTGCATAAATGAACAATTATTATTGAACAACTGAGCAATTTCAGCTAGCAACTTAACTCTCACTTGATGTGTGTGCTGCTAAGCAGCTCTCATGCTGCTTAGCTTGCTAGCATTTCAGTGGTTTCCACTTGTTGTGTATTTTGTGCAATTTAGAGGGAAAATATGTGCCTTTTTCTTGAGTCACTTTTAGGAAAAGTTGCTAAATTTAGTAACAAAATTGCAAAGTTGGCAACAAACATATGACATGCAAATTAGCGAAAGAAAATTAGTTGTGCAAAATACCAGTCTGATTGATTATTTATTTATTTATTTATTTATTTAAATTTTTTGTGCACCCCATGTCTCCCCTGGCATACCTAAACCTGCCACTGCTTATGTACATTCAACATATCTTTGAGATCAGAGATAACAGTTTCTGACTCTTTCAAACGACGGAATGTTTGCAACTTAAAATACGAACGGAAACAAAGAAAGGTGTGTGTGGCTCACATTATTCCTGTTGAATTATGAAGTTCTGTCTCTTCCACGCCTGGCAATTATCTGCAATAAAAAACTCTTGTTGGCCCTGCTGGTCTGATTTAATGTTTATTTATATGTTTGTGCCCATACTAAAACAAATCACCCCTGCCTGAGTCTCCCATGCAGTCCTAATATATTCATGGTGAGAGAAATTAATTAGGCACCAATTACAACATGCTAATGGGTACGATTTGCTTTTTTGCTGTGCCTGGCTCTGTTCTGTAATCAGTAAAGTTGATTCATATACAACAGCATGGAACAGATTTACTGTTATTCTGCTTTTATCAAATATATGGGAAAGAGAACGAAAGTGAACCAACAATCTGTCAGCGAGTTCTGGTTGAGAGAGAGTGTGTGTGGTGTTTGTTTGTTTTTTTCCAATATGAATATGAAAAATACTCACTGTATTGGTAAAACATGGAAACGTGGATCAAATGAGGGAGAGAATGATGAAGAGTTTGTGTGTGTGTGTGAGATTAAACACAGGTTTACCATGACAGCAAAAGCATGAGTAACAATGATATCACAGTCAATTCTACAAGAATATTTAAGAAAGAAAGAAAGAAAGAATCCCGCCATTGTCTTTCTCTCTCCCTGCTGTAAGTCACTCATGCCTCGGCCCTGTTGTAATTAATGCGAGGACAGGTTACACGCATTGATTTCCTTACATGTGTCTTATCACTAAAGGTCTAGCGGGTGCACATGATGCACAATAAAATCCATGTCAGGCACGTTAAAGATGCTGGGACAGATAAACACCAACATTACCATCCTAACAGGTCATTTGACAAAGACCGGCTGATCTCTGAGAGCAGCTTTAAATTGGAAATTATTACACATTAAACCCTCCACAAGGGCCCCGGAGAGAAGAGGATCGATATTTTGCCCCGACTATAAATCAGCAGTTTTCCCTCTCCGGCTCCACAGCCACGGTCTGCTGAACATATTTAAATTTTCTTGTAACAAATTAATTCCAACGTTTTCTCTTGATTGAATTAGGGCAAGTGCTGGTACTGTCACAAATGTTATGCTGCTTCAGGGAGACAAATTGCTGGCCTAGACACAGGTAACACGCGCCAGTGTTGAGTCCCTGATAATCTTCCCTCTAATTCTCTATTACAGCAAAATGAAGCCATAAATCTTCCTGACAGCTGATCGATGTAAACATTGTTTCCCCCATGATTGCCAGCACTCCCAGTGGAGGTACTGTCCACTCGCCACACGCTGAAATTACTCCCCGCGCAAGCACCCCTGCCAGCCTGGAACAAGAGAGAGATGACACACGTGGCTCAAGGATGACGGGAAGGAAAGCCTTAAAGGGACAGTTCACGCAATAAATGAAAATTCTGTCATCATTTACTCACCTTATGTTGGTCAGAATCTGGATGTGTTTGTCTCTTTCAAAAAGGAAATGTTAGGCAGCATGACAGCCTCAATAAGGAGGTGGGCCCTGAGATTAGGTGGGGACTCAGTAGCCTCTTTGAGGCTCTAAACTCAGTAAAGCACCATAAAATTGTTGAGTTGACTTTTGCTGTTTACACAAGCAACGTTTTTAGCGTTAAAGGAATAGTTCACCCAAAAATAAACAGTTGCTTAAAATATACTCTTCCTCAGGCCATCCAAATGTAGATGAGAGAAATGTAGCATTGCATCAGTGTCTCAGCAATGGATTCTCTGCAGTGAATGGGTGCCGTCAGAATGAGAGTCCAAACAGCTGATAAAAACATCACAATAATCCACAAGTAGTCCACACCACTCCAGTCCATCAGTTAACATCTGGAGAAGACAAAAGCTGCCTGCTTTTATAAGCAAATCCATCATCAAGGCATTTTAACTTTATGGTCAAAATATGAGTCCATAATCCATAATAACACCTTTTCCAGGGAAAAAGTTCATGTCCTGTTGCCTTTCACATCAAAATACACATATTTGTTTAGACCTGTTTTGGACTGTTTTGGCTTGTAAACGATGCTTGATCTGTGCAGATTTCTCTCCTGATTCAGACAAGATTAATTTTACACTGAAGGAAGTGTCATTATGGATAGAGGACAATTTTTTGGTTAACTATTCCTTTAAGATAACATTCACACACATCAGCAGCAAAACACAGGTTAGCTCTGTGATGTCAATCATCAAAAATGATTCATCTGTCCAGTTTGTACATTTTTTGACCTTTGAGTGACAGGTGTAAGGGGCAGTTCACACAGACACATTTTTGCTTTTAAAAAAAGTGCGATGCCATTATGGTTTGGAATCGAAAATCGATTCCGATTCCAGAATTGGATACTTAAGGTCAGGAATCGGACACTTGTTGTCAAATTAAAATTTCGATTCCACCTATCGATTCATATGCGCTTTTTTTCTTCTTCTTCATCTGTGAGGACCGGACCTAGCGATCTGCCAGGATCTTGCGCTCCAAAATTTGGCTACATTTGCGATCAGAAGCTATCACAAGTATCTGTGATAGCTAAACATGTTGCAAGATAGGTGTCACCACCAACATGACAAAGCACTTTAATTTAATAGATCATTAGAAATCACAAACACGATTCAAACACCAACGTGATTCAATTCCTAAATTACAATGATTCGTCTGTTTCATTCCTCAACCTTTCACATCAGTGTGATTTGAACATTTAAACCTGCGTTCACGCTGCCATTGACTTAAAGAGAGAAGCAGTCTGTCATGAATGAAACAGCTTCACAGTCTTTTCAGCCACACAGTGTCATTATTTCTGTTACAAACATTCAAATTACAGAAGTACTGGGATAAAAGTTTATAGTTCAGATATAAACTGTGTGTACGATGTGTATGGTAGCGATAAAAAATAGAGTAAATCACCTTTTGAAAGTAATTTGACACTTCAAATGAAGATTTATCGATTACATTGTTACGCCAGTAGGTGGCGAAAAGGGGCTGTTAAAATGTATTTGTCTTGAAATCAGAGATTCATTCAAGAACGCTGATTCATCCAGTAATGAAACAAGTACATCTTGAGTGAGATTAATTTAATAATTAATTCATAAATTACATGTGATTGTGTTCAGTTGTCTAATGTTTTTCTCTAGAATGATGAGAGAACCACAACTTCCATTGGGGGAAAAAAGAATGAAAAAAAACCCTCAATTTATCCAGAATCATGCAGTTCTATTTTGCATACAAACAGCTCTTAAAGAGTCCAGTTTTTAGGTAGCCTGTTGATTTTTGTTCATGGTATTCAGCTCCAATAAATGGTTTGCAAAAAAGAGACACAGTATAAATGTTTGATATCATTATTTAATCACATTGGAATCGAAAAGAATCGGAATCAATAAGCAGAATCGGAATCGGAATTGATAACATGCAAACGATACCCAACCCTAGATGCCATACAGTGGGCCATTCCATACAATGGATATTCACCCAATATTACACGGGAACAGTTTCACCGTTTGTATAACTCTGCTTGCAGTATTTCTCACAGCGAGTGTCATGGTGGACGCCCAAATCCACTATAATTTTATAAATAATACTGTTTTTTTTAGTCACAGAATGTTGTTTTAAGATTTTTTTAGGCGAGAATGTAGTTGTTTAGACTTCAGATATGTGGGTTGTTAATAAAGATAACCCCTATTTGAAAATTTGCTTTGATGTTTTAGGTGCTCCAGGCTGTCAGCATCTGTTCACATGCCGAGAGAAGCCTTATTTGATTTAATAATAGCATTTGGTTTTGAGAAACGGTATGCGTGTTTGTGATGATTATTTTAGTTACTTTATTCCACCATTAGATGGGGACAAGAGACAGGTTTTTATGAGTGAGCCAGCAGCAAAGACTTTTATTTTGAAAATTCTGAAATAGGGTTGTAAACAAGGAAGTTTTTTTTTACTTTAAACAACATCTTGTAAGACACAGCCAACAAATGCACTGAGCAGCACTGTCATTGGAAATCAGCCTTAACAGATGAAAGGATAGTACGACAAAGATATTGCTTTCCTCGGCAGATATTCAAACCAATGTTTTAATGTGACTGAGATGAGCTGAAGAATGAATGTTGTATCAGATGCAGGTAATCACACTCACTCAGACCATCTCTCTCTCATAATTGTCACGTAACGTGGTCTAACAAACATGCACAACGAAGACGAAGAAGATGTAGTTCAATAATCTTTAATAATTCCACACAGAGGGTAATACAAGGCAGGCAGGCAGGAGACACACGTAGCACATCAACAACAGCAGCACAAAAACCAGACAAAGGAAAACAGGACAGACTACACTATAAATACTAAAGCAAATGAAGAGAATTAATGACACACTTGAACCAAATGACACAATCAAACATGAGGGAAAAACTGGGTCACACAGAGCACATGGGGAATGAAAACACAAAAAAACGTCCATGGGTGTGACAGTTCACCCCCTCCCGGAAGGCGCAACCTCGTGCCGCAGGAGCGACAGAGGGGGACTTAGGAGGGGGACAAAGAAGTGGATATGGGATGGTGACAGGGGACGGCAAAGGGCTGGCAGGAAGGCAGGCAGATAATTCTGGTGGACGTTCGGGCGGAGGACAGACTCCTGGCAGGAGGACAACAAACAGAGTCCAAGGTGGAGACGACGGAGGGAGGAACCATGGAGGAAACAGGAGGAGCCAGGGTGGCGTCAACAGAGGGAGGAGCCAGGAAGAAGACAGGAGGGACTTGGAGCAGGAGGAGCCAGGTGGTACCCAGGCCGCAGCCATGATGGCGACCCACGGTGGAGCTGACGGAGGGAGGAGACAAGGTGGAGGAAGGTCTGACGATTCCAGGGAGCCGACCGACGGTGGCGGAGCAGGTGGAGGTGGAGCCCAAGGCGGAGAGGGAAAACAGATGAGCCAGGGTGATGGGAAGGATCCGGAGGGCCAAAGCGGAGCAGATGGCTCCGGCGACGGAGGCGGAGGCGGGTATCCGGAAGGCTGCGGTGGAGCCAGAGGGAAGGAGGAGCCTGACAGAGCCGGAGGGATGAGGTGTAGCCAGAGGTGTGGAGTCCCAAGGCGGCGGATGGTCGACGACTGACCAAGATGGAGCCTGAGGGACGAGGAAGCCAGGCGGAGCTGGTCGACTGACAGGCTGCGGCGGAGAGGACGGAGCTAAGAGCCATGGTGGAGCCGCTGGGTCGACGGGCCGAGGCAGAGTCTGGGACTCAGAGGCTGGAGGCGGAGACAAGGGATCCTCGAGCCACGACGCCGATGGAGACTGACAGACCCACGGCGAAACCGCCGCATAGATGGTCGACTGAGGGTGAGCTGAGGGGCAGCCAGGAGACAGCGGTGGCGATGGTGAGGACTGGTGCAGAGGTGGTGGGAGAGGGAAGCTGGGTGGGAGCTCAGGATGATCCGGGGGCTTAGGAACCGTGTGTGCTGCCCACACGCACCATAAGGCCACTCCCAACACCGGGAGCGCCACTGACAGAGGAACGACCTCTGTGGTCGTTATCACACAGTTAGATATTTCAGGGCTGATAGACAGTTCAGGGCAGACAGATAATTCAGGACAGGCAGATAGTTCAAACTCGACCTCTGTGGTTGTGACGGGACAGACGGAAGATGATGGCGGGAGAAATATCTGTCCACTGAGCTCGGCTCACCCTCAGCCATGATGCAGTGGGCAAAGCTTCCCTCCGCGCTCTCACTGTGCATGGCCATCTCCCTCGTGGCGAGCACTGTTGCCGGCACACACACCTGATCAGACAATCCGAGAGGCTCAGGCTCCGGGAAGATTTCCAGCTCTGTCGCTCTCCTCGGCGATGGCTCATTCATCATGGCGGGCATGGGCTTTCCGTCCGCAGTGGGCTCAGGCTTTGGCTCTGCGGGGTGATGGTGGGCCTGAAATGGCCCACCTGAAAATGGCCTCCCTCTAGCTCAGTCCAGTGGTGTCTGAGAGGTCAATGGTGGTCGATGGTGATTAGCCCCGATCCAGAACAATGAGTTCAGCGTCACGTCGTCGAACGCCGTGAACTGAACTCAACAGCATATTCCAATAAGGGAAGGTTATTACGGACTAGGGAGATGATTTTAGCAGCGGTATCCATGGTGAAAAAAAAGAAACTGTCAAAAAACAACTAAACAAAACGGGGGGAAAATGCACCGCTTACTCTTTTTTTAGGGAGCCATGGCGGGGCAGACCGTTCAGGGGGCCATGGTGGCGCAGACAGTTCAGGAGGCCTGGCCTCACAATGTACTTCCGCTGCTTTCGTGGGCCTAACTCAGGAACTGTGGCCCTCCCTGGGCTTGACGTCCAATGCCGTCGCCGCTGCGAGCCCGCAGAATTCTTGGGCAAACTCAATGAAAGGAAGATTCATGCGGGCCAGAGCAGAGAACAGAGATGCTATTTCCATGGCTGCGGGGAGAAACAGGAAAACAAAAGACAAAAAAAAAGGAAACAAAACTTTCCTTTTTTTTTTTTTTTTTTTTTTGTCGGTCCGGTATTCTGTCACGTAACGTGGTCTAACAAACACGCACGACGAAGATGAAGAAGATATAGTTCAATAATCTTTAATAATTCCACACAGAGCATAATACAAGGCAGGCAGGCAGGAGACACACGTAGCACATCAACGCCAGCAACACAAATACCGCACGACGGAAAACAGACTACACTATAAATACTAAAGCAAATAAAGATAATTAATGACACACACCTGAACCAAATGACACAATCAAACATGAGGGAAAAACTGGGTCACACAGAGCACATGGGGAATGAAAACAACAAAACGTCCATGGGTGTGACAATAATACTCTATTCCACCTAATACACTGCTTTTAATACAGTAATCCAATAAGCTTTTAATGAAGCAACCCAACAAACCTTCTCCATGGATTTTTGGTTAACCTGGTTAACCATAGGTCAAAATTATCGATTTTTCTTTTATGCCAAAAATCATTCAAATATTAAGAAACATGTTCCATGAAGATAGTTTGTAAATTTTCTACTGTAAATATATATCAAAACTTAATGTTTGATTAGTAATATGCATTGCTAAGAACTTCATTTGGACAACTTTAAAGATGATTTTCTCAATATTTAGATTTTTTTGCACCCTCAGATTCCAGATTTTCAAATAGTTGTATCTCAGCCAAATATTGTCCTATCCTAACAAACCACACATCAATGGAAAGCTTATTTATTCCTCTTTCATGTGATGTATAAATCTCAATTTTAAAACATTATGACTGGTTTTGTGGTCTAGGGTCACATATACTAAGTTGGGTGTCCACCTTAGAGATAATCACCATATTTAAAATGGATCAATCATATTAAAAATATGATATTAATCATGTTATATCAGTGTGTAAAATTACATAGTTTCAAGTTAAAAGGATAGGTCTGAATTAAGGTTACAATTAAACCTACAGTATATAACTTTGGCCCTCTAGAGGTTGAAACATAAATGTACAAGTTACCTTTGGAGGAACTTTGTTTTGGTAATTAAGTGAGTTGTGCTTCACGCCTTATTTCTGCACGGATGAATCTGATGACTTGAGGCGCACTGCTGTGTTAATTGTTACAGATGATCACTTTATCAGTGAAAATGTCACTAACAACCTCAAAACACTCCCAATAACAAAGAACAAATATCTGAAAAATGTGTCTTATGAGCAGGTAAGTAGCTTATATGTCGTTGTTTTGACTGAATTAATTGTTTTAAAATAACATTACAAAAGCTTGGCAATGTTGATATTATGCATAATGATTGCTATTTATATCATAATGGGGGAAACTATAATGTGGTGAAGCTATTCATAGGGAAGTAGTAAACAGTAGTTTAGAGATCTAGAGGTCTAGAGGCATTGTAAGCATTAACATTGTGAACCTAGTCTATGCACAGAAAATGTGATGCTATCAAAAATATGTTCATTCGCATTTTGTAGCTGGGTTTGTCCCTTTATAACCCAGCATTTTTTAGAGTGTATTGTTTGGAAGATGGTTTTATGATGTACTCATTTATTATTTAAATGTTGTTGATTTCGAACAATAAAAAGTTGCAAGTTGTAATTAAATTAAATCACATTTTTATGACTTTATAATCTCATGAATTGAACAAAAATATATAGTTCTAATGGTAGAACCCCCCCCACCCCCCAGATTGTTTAAAGAAAAATTGTGTCTACTAATAAGAAGCCCCTAATGTAAAATGGTTATGGAGATTTGGCAGCATTCCAGAAGTTCACAATCCAAGCCCAGTCATTGGTGGGTTTGTTTAGGAATCTAGGGCAGGGGTCTCCAAACTCGGTCCTGGAGGGCCGGTGTCCTGCAGAGTTTAGCTCCAACCCTAATTAATTTAAACACACCTGAACCAGTTTATGAAGGTCTTACTAGGCATTTACGTGACAGTCGCATTGGCACATATCTGATTTATATCTGATGTATTTCCACATATGAATGAGGTCTGAAACCGATCTCAAAATATCCAAATGCATATGTTTTTTTCCTGTTTACACAGTCATAAAACAAATCCGATCTGTGTCACATATGAGCAAAAAAATCGGAACTGGGTCAAATTTAAATGACAGTGTAAACGAGGCCTTCGTGTTCGAACTGGCACTCAGGGGTGCTAGTTTAACAGAGTCAGTGCCTGGCAGCCCTTTGCCTTTCCAAAAAAAGCAAGAAAAGGCTAACAGGTGTGTAATTCACAAGCAGTCACATTGATTGAACAATACCATCAGCCACGTGGCAAAAGACAAACAAACGTACAAAGGACAGAACAAAAATCAAACCAGAGACTTGGCAGTAAAAACTTATCTGAATATATCAATGCATAAGTGCAGTCTTGAACAATAAAATATAGGCTTATTTTTAAAAAAAAAGAAAAAAGCTCAAGATGGGATGTAATGAATACTAAATGGAGAAATGTTTTTCATGACCTTGGATGAAGTATCAGTCTGCCATTAACTTACTCTTTAAGTGTCCTCCAATTTCAGAATGAAGGATCAGTTTACAAACCTCAGAACATCATTAGGGTTTCATTTTCATCTTTATCATCTTCGTGATGGTACGTACAGTCATTCAGATTACATCCTTTTATGTACTTGTCAACAGTACATAAACACTCTTCTCCCAAACTCATTTTTGTTTCGTTTGGTCAGTCCAGTGCAGTCTTACCGAATCCCTTGAGTCAGCAACTGGCAAGCACAGGAGCTTGAGCCATTACTGAGTGTTTGTATTTATGAGGACCATCCAGTAGACACCCATGGGGTGTCACTAAAGAACAAGAGAAGTCCCTTTCAGTACAGACAGTTTCTATTGGCTTTAAAGGTTATTGCTCACCCAATTGGTCTCAGTCTGGCAGTGTCACTTGCATTATGACTTCATCACCCTGGGAAATGAGGATGAGAGGAAAGAAAAACAGTTGCTAGCCATCCGTCAATGTCCATCTCAAATTACCGCTCGACCAATCACTGCTAAAGATCAATAGGGAGCCAGTCGGGGAGGAGCGTGAGATGTAGCCAGCGGGGGATAGTAGAATAACTGATCAATACAGGAGGATGGATTTTGTCATCTTGGAAATGCACTGTCAGAGAGAGAGTGCTTCACTATGACACTCCAACCAATATTAGAGACACCCTGGAAGACTTTGATGGTGCATCAGAATTTTTTTTGTTTTAGAAGAGCGCCGAGCCCCAAGAAAATTTCTACTGTACATCTCAGTATTGCATACATCAATAAATGTCAGCTGTTTATCCAGATGTAAAGGGATAGTTTACCTGAAACTGAAAATTGGCTTCATTTACTCACCCTCATGTCATTCAAAATGCCTTTCATTCTTCAGCAGAACACAGAAATTGTCTGTTCAATGAAAGTAAACGGGGTCCAAAACACTGAGATATTATCATCTTTTGTGTTTCGGCACAAGAAAGAAAGGCATACAGTTTGGAAAAGGTTGAGCTTGAGTAAATGATGACATAATTTTCATTTAGGGCGAACTATCTCTTTAAATAATTTCAAGACCACTTGAACAGTTGTTGTAAATCCATTCAAATTTCAAAAAAAAAAAAAAAGTCAAGTTCAAAATGTCTTGAAATTTGTCTGGAATAAGTGTGCTATGTGGCCAAGAGCACTGGCCTCTGTGAAGTGTAATATTACATGATCAGAGTAGCTCAAATTGAAAACAAGACCTCCATGACCGCCTGATTACTTTTCCACAAAACTTTATTTCTCCTGCTGTTTCTTTGTTAGTTCTTTTCATTCATATATTCATTCCGGGGTTTTATTTTGTCGAGGAAAGGTGACTTGTCCCGAGGCGTCTTATTATTTTTGAGAATTCAGTGATTTAAAGTGTAACATTTCCAGACTCCAAGGTCAAAGCCGTGTTCTCCCCTCCTCCTCTTTCCTTTCCCCTCGCCCTCCCAGCCAATCGATTGTTTCTAAAGAGCTCAAACGGCATGTGTCCACCCTGGAGTCTTTCGGCAACGCAGGCAAAGGGAAAACGCTGGTGGGGACGCAGGCGGAAGAGAAAACGCTCTCCCACTTTTTCCTGAATCAGAGCGCTGGCAGCGTGACCTCGGGGTCAGGGTGAGCGGGTGTATTGGCACAGGTACAAGACCGCTAGGCCCCTGCGCAAAACTGCCCTGGCTCGCACCGTGCTCTGCCCCCACTTGTGCCTTCGCCAGCTGCCAAGTTGAAAAGTTTTTCAGAGATGGATGTAAATTTCTTGAGCTCTGTTTATTAAAGCCTGATTACAAGATTGGATGCGGTCTAACTGACTCTTTCATGTTTTGACAACGAGGAGTGTTTGTTAAAAACATGAGGCCATGCAACAGGTCAAACGACTGGCTCTCTGCAACCTTACAAATACACCAAAGCATGCGGCGGTCAAAATGCATAATGCAAGACGAGACAACAAACGGAGCGGTTAAATACGAGCTGCCATTCGCTAAGGCTACGGTTACCCTCACCCTTTGATCACTTGTGCCATCCTCATCAGCATATTTGGCCTCGATACCCAGCTCTCAATAAGCGCTCAAGGTTTAGGTGGGAAGCAGATGACTGGGGACCTCATTTATAAAATGTTGCACAGAAACCATCCTAAATGTGATATTACGATCATCTCTCAAATAAGCGTGTGTGTGAAATCTATGAATCGCAAATGAGCTTGAACTTGCACAGAACTGAATGGTTTCAGCTCTCTGCCTTGTAAACGACTCCTAATTGATGTCATTAACATGTAAAAGATCACCAGTCATCATCAATATTCTTTAATTTAGAACAGCGAGCTGCAAGAACAGCTTACATTTCCAAAAACCTGCAGCACTCCGACGAGAAAAAGTGTGTACATCTGCTCAGACCCTGATGTGACGCTAAGCACTTTTCCACGTCAAAGCCAGTTTTTACACATATGAGTGCTGGCGTGGATTTAAGCGTATGCACACTTTAAGATCAAACCTTTATAAATGAGGCCCTAGGTGTTGACCCTGTTGCATGCATGCCGGTGCCATTTTACAGAAGCAGAGAGGAAGAACTAGCGCCAGGTTTGAGTAGAGGCGCAGAAAGAGCACCTGCTGAGCAGGTAAAGAACATTAAACGCTTTAACAGCCGGGTCTCACTTCCTCTCGCTTTCATACACCTTGACTCATGCGCCGCCACTGTCCTTGCTTTTCCAGCCCCACAGGGGGTCAGCCGTGTAAGGAACATAAAAGGCCAATTTAATTTAGCACGTCCGCAGCTCCCAAGTATTTTAATTCAGACAGCTATGACTGAGGAGTTAATATTTCACTTGTCAGAAGGCAGGTCGAGGCCACTGAATCATTGTAATTCTCATTAAGAGGCTCTCCCCCAGCAGCACCCTAATTCAAAATAATGAAAGTAAAGACTGAGAGCGATTCTAATGCCAGTTGAGTCCTATCTTTTAATATTCCCCCCTTGATGGATTAGAGAACCGGGAAATTCATCTTGGATCATGGGACCTAATTCAATAAGGGATCATTCCAGGAGTATTGCATTTTATAATAATGTCATTTAAAGTGTCGTCTTCCATTGTGGCTGTCCCATATGTATGCTTATATAATGGTGCCAGAGGGATAAACTTTTACAGCGGGAACCACTCTCCTACCATTGTGCGCTGTCAATCGCTCTCTCGCCCTCTCTCTCTCGCTCGTCCTCTCACTCTTTCTCTCTGTTTCCTCACTCTTCCTGTTTTCCTTGTCCAACCACATTTAAGCACAATGTTCAGTTTTATTTATTTCTATTTGATTAATGTTTGAATCTGAGGAAGTAGAGATGTGGTACATGGAAATTCATGCTATACGGTAACATTTAATCCATTATTATAAAACAATAAAAAACTTTTGAATGGCGTCCCACGCAGTGTTGTAGTTAAGACCAGCTCAATCAAATCCAATGTAGATGCGGTCCACATGCACCAAAGTCCATGACAAGACCAGAACAAGTCAAAGAGAATCTAGAGTCCATGAACATATTTTTGTCGTTGTGTCATGGACGCTGGAGCATGTGGACATGATCTTGACTATAGGGTTGCAAAGGAGCAACTTTCCGGTAAATTTCCAGAAACTTTCCACAGTTTTTGGATACTTTCAAAAAAATTTGGAATTGAAATTTTGGCATGCCTTTGCAAACCTAGACTTGACTCAGACTTGACCCTCTTCTGATCTCACTCAAAACTGGTCCAACATTAAAAAAACTGTGTATTTTGGAGGATAAATAGGAAAATGGTGAATACACAAAACTATTCTGGTATTAAAATCCATGTGAACGGAAGTTGCGACCAACTTCAGAATTGTAATGTGTTTCTGAATGAAACGGAATATTGAATAGAGGGCGGAGTTTGTTTTTCAGAATTTGACTAAAGATTAAGAAGACAAACTAATTTTGGTAACACTTAATTTTGATGGCCCCCTTTAGTTTACTATAAGCAGTCATTAGAGTATTAGAGTCTTGCTTAATATCTGCTAACACTTTATTGGGATGGACATTATACTGACTGTAAGTAACTTTGCAAGTACATGTCAACTTATTCTACTAACCCTAACCTAACAGTCTACTAATACTCTGAGAGTTAGTTGACATACAGTTGCAAAGTTACTTATAGTCAGCTGAATTTCTAAAGGTGACGTCAAAATAACGTGTAATAAACAAAGTGTTTCTGTGGATTAACTAATGGTACACCACAAGACTAACAAATTTAAATAGAGTCAATTTTGTTTTCATGTGGACTTGTAAATTCGTGAACATCTGGTATCAGCTCTTTGCCTAAATGGCGAATCAGAAAGGATGACACTGTCTGTCAAACATGGTGGAGTGTGACCTGTTAAAAGATCCCCCCGTACTCATTAAGATAAGATGTAGCGTTTTAAAGGCCCTCTCCAAAATGACAAAGGGCTCCTCTTGTGTCTGCACCACCTCGCTCTTGTTCTCGTCCCACGACAGCATGACTCCCAGGGTTCTTCTGCTTCTATCTCTTCGTGTTTTATCGCTCCTATCCTCCACCGGCGGAATCAGCGCTCGCATTCCTCTGCCACATGATGTGCGCACATTCCTTTTTGGTGTTGGGTTTTCATGCAGTCAGAGGCTGATCCAGGATCAGACGCGACCCCTTTTGACTTCACTGTTTTATTTCTGTGCAAAGGCAAAAACTGGTGTGAAACCAGCATGTCATCTTCTTACTGCAAACGCACGGAAAGAGCAAGTGTGACTGCAGTGTCTTCAAATATTAACACTGTGAGAAAGAGAATACGTTCTTTACACAGGCGCAGCGTGGCTTTCTCAAAGAGTGCAATGACTGACAGCACTGTGAGTGTTTTAAAGTGAACCAAAGCCTAAACGTTTTAACATGAGAGAAAGACAATTACAGGTGATGTAAACTGAACCTGTAGGCAAACTTGCAAAATTCATTTTTGTATTCAGAATAAGTAACATTCCTATCACACACACATACGCGCCAAGCAGTGCAGCCGTGCACACATGGACGCTAATGCATGGCTATTTAATTAAATGTTGCCGGATCACTGGGCCAAATAGGTAATCCAATAGCTCTGTAGGAGCCGTGTTAAATCCTGTTCCATCAAAGCCTGCTTGCCCCTGACAGCCCCTGTGATGTTTCCCTGGAACATCATGTCTACTTAGTCTGTCTCTTTAAAGACTTTGACATAATTTTATATTGAGTAACAATCTATTCCTCTGCATTATCCACAACCCACAAGCGCACGTTCGGCTGTGCCATTATACATACTTGACCGCTCAAGTCTGTAATACGGTAACCATTTAGAGTGGGTCCATTTAGGGTTCAGATTAACTTTAAGTAAATCATGAGATTACGTAATACTGCTGACAAGATCCAACTGAGATCTAAATATCAGACCTTGTATATAATACTTAATATCTCCAATTACACATTTGATACAATAGAATCTTCTCAAAGATCCATAAAACACATTTAGAGAATAAAAATGTGGAGAGATTTTCTTTTGGGCGGGTCAAGGATTTCTTATGTACCCTGGTGAGAAAAAAAAGTGGTGTGGAAAGTGGATTTATAGTGCTTCTTTGCCTGGTTTGTGAACTGCTATACTCAGCCAGCTGTTTTGAGACACACTCTGTTAACTGTATACAATACTGACTTCAACAAAGCGGTAGAGTTCATACTGAGATTTGTGTAATTCAAGACTCTTAGTATAAATATCACATGACGTGAGTGTATGGTTATTGTCATAGCACATTGTTTCAAAGAATATTCCAGTGTTCCGTCTTGATGAAAATATATTCAAGTCAAATAAATAAAACAGAAAATTATGTATGGTTAATTTACAACTTCAACTGGAGAGAGTAAACTTACAGTATTGCTATCACAAGGGTAAATAGACGTCATGTCTTGTGTGATATTCACTTTGCGGGGATGAAATGCCTCGGTTTTGTCCTCCCCTCAGGGCCGGTTAATTGTAGTTATTGAGTTGCGTTAGTGCCAGCTGCAACAGGAATTACATCAAAAATAAATAAATGCTCATAGCCCGTAAAAGATTTGCCGGTCCGTCCACACTACCTAAACAGGATGCCGAACAACAATTCCTCACTTTGTTTGACTTAATTTAGTATTGTGCAGCTTTCTTCCCAACAGATAGATTAAATTGCTGCGAGTGTTGCCATTTTTCCCAGCCTTTATAAATCAGGCTTTTATTTGGTCAGTCCCATTGTTTTCATCTTGACTGAGCGCCATTGAGGGCTGTTTTAAATGATACACATTGGTTACGAAGTGGTTCATACAGGCACACTGCTCTTAGGATAAATCCAAGCAATAGGCTGCTTTAATTGGTGTATTAGAGCAAGTTTTAGGCAGGTTACTGTCTCACTTTCACTCCATTTCGCCTCTTTGAAGTCTGTCTTTCATCTCACTGCTCTCCCCTGATGTTGCTTGTCTTTTGTCTGATGATGTGCGCACATTTCTCTTTCGCGGCACTTAATATATAACAAAGGCAAACCTTTAGAGAGCTACCTTATCTTTGTGTTCTCTCGCTCTCCTCACCTCCTTTCAAGACCGCTTCGGAGTTTGATTCAACATTCATTGACATTTTCTCAAACACACTACCTCTCTCTGTCTCTCTTATGGGCGCGGAGACATATTTAATATGTCATCTTCAGTGGAGACGGCGAACTTTCCGTGCTTCAGATTTAACAATAAAACAACTCAAGTGTAGATATGGTGCTTCTGTAATGGGCAGAAGCACTGTTGGCCTGCTCGGCTCTACGATAAAAGCCGGAAGCCTGAAGACTGTTCAGCATTAACTGTCTGGCAGGTTGAACAGTGGTAAATTTAGCAACAGGTCATGAAGCTCAGATATACAGCATCGAGAGCTCAAGGGATGAGCCTGACCCTCAAAATGCTGCTTTACTGCTCTCATCGTCAATGCAGGGTTAACTGCTTGAAGTTTACAGGGGTGCAGATGGCTCTCACTAGCATTTCTAGGCTGGGATACAGTTTGTGTGAACCTCCCACTCTGGTGAGTCACACTTGTACATCTTAAAAATCATTTCAGAACGGAGAGAGAGAAGAGGGAACGAGATGAAGGAGAGGAAGACGCACTAGGAATGTGGAGCCGGTGTGACTCTGTGCTGGTGTGAAGCCTGTTGACTGAAGAGAGTGTGGGAAAAAAATGATTGCTCTCTCCATCATTAATCTGAAAAGTACTTCAGTGCTCCCGTCCTGTTGTCTCCTTGAGTACTTGCAGATTGATAAGGCTTAACTGAGAGACTATCCATTGCTTTCCAAATGTAAATTAGACATGATACTATATCCTTGGGTCAAAGAATCATTGAATCTCTTAAAAGCATATGGTAAATTAAATTTACTGTCATTTTTACAGCACTGTAAAACAGTAATTACAATAAACAAACTGTCATTCTCTGGATTTCTGTGGTGAAATTGGCCGTTAAATGACTGTGATTAGCAGTTGTGCTGACTAGCTGTGACTACAGTATAATCTCTTGTATTTTTTACAGATTAAGTGTGTGACTTCCGCAGGCAGAATAAATGATGCTGTTGCATTTTCACTGCTTGCTGCTTTTTGCTGCTGTTGTTTTTGGTGGTCACTTTTGTTTTGTAATGTTTTGGGTTTATCTTTTCATGTGAAAATTAATTGTTTGTTGTCACTATTGCCGTGTTTTGTGTGATGAGTGTCGATATGTGCTTTCAAGACTGTCAATCTAAAGAAAAAAAGATGCACTTATATTTTAGAAGCATATCTTTTCATGTGAAAATTAATTGTTTGTTGTCACTATTGCCGTGTTTTGTGTGATGAGTGTCGATGTGTGCTTTTAAGACTGTCAATCTAAAGAAAAAAAGATGCACTTATATTTTAGAAGCATTTTTGGTAGCTCTTCTAAACTGTTGTGGAGGATAGTCTGTTGATAATCAAAATGTTATAACATCATTTGTTCTCCAAATTTAGAGCATAGTATCAACAAATGGATTCACTTGAAACACTTTTGCACAAACTGGAAGAGACTTGACTTAACTTGAATCCCCAACCAAACTGAACACAAACCTTCATAATCATTAAACAAATATTTTCAATAAAACATAAGCATTAAATAGAACCAAATCTGTTTTACCATCATGCATCTGCAACACACAACACATTAGAGCTTTACTAGTGTGTGTGTGTGTGTGTGTGCGTGTGTGCGTGTGTGCGTGAGAGTGTGTGTGTGTGAGAGTGTGTGCGTGTGTGCATGTTTATGTGGTTTATGAGGACACAAATTTGTATAATAACATGGGTATGACATAGGTATTACAACGAGAAGGTGATTTATGAGGATATTTTCAGTGTCCCCGTAATTCAAAAGGCTTATAAATAATTCAGAATTAGTTTTTTTGAAAATCTAAAAATGCAGAAAGTCTCCTGTGAGGGGTAGGTTTAGGGGTAGGGTTGGTGTAGGGCAATAGAATATACGGTCTGTACAGTATAAAAACCATTACGCCTATGGAGAGTCCCCATAAACCATAAAAACAAACCTGTGTGTGTGTTGCTTTGGAGCAAAGCCATGCTCTTGCCATTGTTAGCACATTCTCTAACAATTGAGCCAGAGGAAAAGTCATGTTAAACTCATCCGATAAGTCCCTATGCTTGCCTAAGCATACCAAATTAAATTTTTCATGTAGTGGTTAATGGGTTTTTCCCTATTGTGGGATCCTACAAAGAAAGGAAATCTCCTTATTTTTGTTATTATAAAGTCATTTATGGTGTTATGAGAGAAAGCAGCCTGATTTGTCTGCAAAATTCTGAAAACAGCATTCTCTTTAAAAATAAACAAATGCATTGATTTGACCCCCATCGGTTCTTTAACCTCTATCTCACCCCAGAAGTTCAGTGTTAGTCCTCCATTAGTCACACTCATTTTACATTCCCTTGCTGTAAATTCTGCAATAAACATTCAAGGCCGGACAGTAGCTGGAAGAATTCATATCGTAATATAATAACATACACTCTTAAAAATAAAAGTGCTTCACGATGCCACAGAAGAACCTTTATGTCTAAATGGTTCCATTAAGAAACCGTAACATCTGAAGAACCTTTCTGTTTCACAAAAGCTTCTTTGTGGCGAAATTAGGTTCTTCAGATTATACAAAGGTAAGAAAGAGATGGTTCCAAAAATGGTTCTTCTATGGCATCGCTGTTAAGCGCCTTTATTTTTAAGAGTGTAGGCCTACAGTATTTTCAGAATAGGTTGCTATTGTAATTCATTGTGTTCAAATCTGCTATTTGTTATAGTGCAGCTTGCAGTCGAGGTCTCTAATTTGTCAGATCGCTTTTCTAGCTCTAGATCAAGGTCATGCTGTTTACAGGAGTGACTCTCACTTAGCCTACTCAGAAAATTGAAGAAAAAGTATATGTTTATATCCAAATCTGCTGGTAAATGTATCCGATTTGAGGTGAATCGCTCGTTTTTAATACCCACCTTTCGTCCTCTGTACAGCAATCCCTCATTCACAAGTTTGTCTCAACTAAGCATAAGAGGAATCAATAATTCAATAGCACTGGCGTCCGAGTGCAGCCCTGGGCTGGATACACAAGCCCTCTTTATACCGCGCCTTTGTTAAAGCAGTATTAATTAATAGGCCAAAACATTGTACTTTGTATCCAGACAGTAATCTGACCAGACAGGTTATTCGCGATAGGAGATGCCATTTGGTATTTATCAGATTCTCAAGAGAACCGCTTCAGTTCTCGATATGCGGGCTGATGAAGCTTCAGAAGAATGCAAGCGATGCACCATATATATATATATAGATATAGGTCTATATATATGTGTGTGTATATGTAATTTCGATTCCGTAAAAATTGTTAGCAAATATTTTTATTCTTGATTATTCATTTATGTAAACAAAAATATCTCATATGAAAATATTTATTCAATTTTTTTCTTTTTTCTAAAGTGTTGTTTTGAATTGTCACTGCAGAAGAAGCGCTTGCTATGAAGCTCAGTCCCAGCGGCAGTCTCCATATGTTTCCAACATATATATATATATATATATGACAAACGTTGCATAATGCGTAACATACACAACAGAATCATCCAAACCAAACAGAAACGGGTCGACTTTTAATTAGGCCTATTTACAGTGCATAATTTCAGACATTAAATTATAAGACACCGCCAGCGCCAGAGCAATTCTTAAAGAATAAAGTGCACATGAAGCACTCTGTTTGAACGCTCCCATCACATGCACCTATTTCCCAAAAAGAACAATTAAATAATACGAGCTGCGTATACCACGACACAGATGCTACAGCCTTTTTGTTTTTTTTTTACATTTATTTTATGAATCGAAAACACGCTGTTGAGGTGAGCTCACGTTTCACAGTCATGATAAAATCATAGATATCATAAAAATGAGTGCCCGCAGTCGATGTCCTTTTATAACCCTCATAAAACATGAACATTACATTGAGATTCACATGGTTGTACACAAGATGAAGGAACAAGAACTAAAAGAAATAGCAAAGAAAATCCAGAGTGCTCCCAAAATGCCTTGATGAAGCATAAAACAACCAAAGTATTTTTGTTGTTGTTGTTGTTGTTATTAACATAGGTATTTTACAGGTGCCCGTACCATATCAATATTAGTGTATTACCTGAATTTGATTTTTACACCGAGAATAAAAGCCTGATGTGTGTTAGTGTGAAGTGTGCATCTGATGGATCTCCGTTGAATAATCACCTGATGTTGGATTATATTCACAATACACTCATTAATAGGCAAATGGATGATCATCGTTTCGTTTAATGCTCATTTATTTTGTTTCAGAACTCAAAGAGCATAAACTGAAATCGTGTTTAATCACTGCGGTTTTCATGTTTGGCAACAAAAGTGGTTTCTGTAATATTTCACAAATATCCACAGAGAAACTTTGTTTCAGATAAAACGAGGCCAGCCTCTTTATTTTCATGAATTACTAATAACGCATTAAAGCAGAAACGTTCGCGTTGTTGTCACACAAACAGCCGAACAATGGTCCCAGCTGCTTTATATCATCAGCTTCAGCTTCTTGTCTTCTGCAAAAGTTCACTAAAAGTTCAACTCTTATTTGTATTTTTCTGGTAGTTCATTCAAACGTTTTGTAGCTGTCCCTCCATCCGCGAAAAGATCCACGCAAAGTTTGTCCACTTCACAGTTTGTGTTCTCATAAATAGCCTCTCCTTTTTCTCTCGCGTGCCCTTCTCGGGAAAACATAAATAATGTGTTTGTTTGTCTGCCTCGCGTCGCGTGCGGTGCTCAGTGACGTCACAGCCCCAGCGCCGCCGCGTGCTTTTTCGCCTTCAGTCTCAGATCCGCGATGCTCGAGTTTTTGTTGGTGCTTTTTGCCGCGGCTGCCGCCGCCACCACCGAGGCTGCCGAGGCGGATTCCGCCGCGAGCGTCGCCAGGGGCAGCCCGAACGGCGGGCCGGGAAACATCATGTAGGGCGCGTGCGCCGCCAGGTGTGAGTGCAGGTGATGGTGCGCGTGGGCCACGGCGCTGTCCAGCTGCAGCTGCGCCTGCACCTGAAAGGAGAAGGGCGGCACGTTGCAATGACTATCCTATGGACGCACGGGTGGGAAGAGAGGGGGAGAAACACATTAACTTAAGAGAGACTATGCAGAGCTGTTACTGGGCACTGGATCAATTGCATTTATCATCATAGCTAAAAATAATAATAATAATAATGCATTCGGACACCTGCATTCCGGTGTGGAATGAGCACGAAAAATTCACAAATCTCAACTCGTCTATGCAATAGCCTAGCAGTTATATTCTTCGTCAAAATGTATCACTTATGTCATTGCAAGAACAAAAGGAGGGAAATCTGAGTGTGGATTCATAGAAATGGAAATAGGACGCCTCTGCATTGTAACTTGCCTGCTGGAATGGCATGCGCAGAGCTCCCACGTTGACATATGGAGCGACACGACACGCTTCGAACTGGCTCGCCGCTCCGATGAGAACTCCTGAAAACAATGCTGACATTGAGTTTTTATCTGTGTGTGCTCGAAAACTAGACACTGCATGAATTGCAACATTTCTGCACAAAAAAAGATACACCGGATACACCGTTTAGTAGCTAAAGGATGTTTTATTCTGTAGGCCTGCGTGTTGTAGATAAATGTGCCGTCTACAAATATCCGATGATTTATCAGCAAAAACAATAAGGTTTTAATAATACAGAAAACCATATCAATCACTAATTTATAAAGCCTATAGTTTGTAAATCATTCAAATGCATGTGAATCTTTGAATCCAACGCACCTTTATGCAGCTGGTTTTCCTGCTTTCTGCATTTGGCCCGTCGGTTCTGAAACCAAACCTGAAAACACAAGACATTGATTGACAGCTGTTGGTGAGGGCATGTGTAAATCCTCCCAAAATGACAACAGTCTCCGCAAAACTATGCATCCCTGAGGACCTCTAAAATATTCATAGCGCTTAACCGCACATTTTAATTATTATATCTCTATAACGAGCGGCGAATTGACGTAAAAAGCGGCCAACTATAACCACAAAACAAACAGATTTGTGCAAATGTTAAACAAACGAATCTTCAAGTCATGCATCTGAAAAAGTGCCATAATATATCGTCTTTCTGCAATGGTTTAATCTATCCAGGGATTAGAGTCCCAGAAGAAGCAAAGTGATCCTCCGACAGCAAATACCCAGCATGGGACAATATGCCTGGGCTTCAATAGCAGGCTAAAATTGCTTATTTCAGAGAGAAAGTCTGTGTTATATTTCTCTGCCATATCGCCTGTGTTATGTGCATTGGAGATTTGGAAATGATTGTGTCTCATGCATCTGTTTTGAATCGCGCGTAGTTCCAGTGCACTGTTTATTCGTTTGGATTCAGCCTAACAACGAGCAAGCGACACTGCATTTGCATGATATTTCTACTGTAAGTGAAAGTGGAAACGCGATAATAAATATATGATAATAAATCCCGATACGTTATGACTTTATCCGGTAAACGGCAGTGTTGTCTTTGAGCCAGCGGTGTGGCCTTGTCTGTGAATGCTGAATATGAAAAGAGCATCAGATCTTTATTTGGGTAAAAATGATAGATAATTTATGTAAATCCGCAGGCCCTGCTTGGGACAATGCCCTTTGGTAAGATCCCAAAGAGAGACGATGGTTTAACTTTTTCCAGGGAGGTCTTTTGAGCCCATTTTTTTTAAAAGGACCAATGTATTCAAAGAGTGAATTTTATATCCCCACCCAAGGAATGAATAGATAAAAGAGAATGAAATAAGATATTGTTTTTTTTCTTCTTCTGATCAATCACACCAGAGCCAATGTCTATGTTGAATGTCATTATTCGGCTCAGTCGCTCGTCTCTTGTTACACATATATTGAGCCTTATTATGTTTCTGTGCAGATGGTCTTCCCCATCCTAAAAAGCACACTACAGATGTTGCCTGCAGGCCAATGCGCGCAAATCAGGGAATCATTTTAGTTCGTTGTTTTGTTCATTATCGCTCAGCTGCGTAATATCACGGTTTTCCCGACAATATCATTCAACGCATACGCTGATATCTAATTTTATTTACCACGCTATGAATGTAAATATTCACATATAACACTAATAATAGCAACGTTAATCTGTGCTGTAAACTTAGTGTTTAGCAGTGGCTAGTTGGCCAGAACAACAATAGGATAGCAGTGCCCATGTAACACTTTTTGTAACACAATCTGTATAGGCCTATACAAATTACAAATCCATTTTCATCTTTAATCTCTTAATTCTTAGGAATTATTTCGGAGACTCTGCATTGCTAATCTTAATGTGTCAATAGTTTAATGAACTGATTAGCCTACCTATATGATATACGCGTCTACATTGCACGTAACCGAATATGTAATTACGTAATAATAGCACGTTAATTATGCAATCACCTATATATAGCCTAAACAATTCATTAATTATTTGCAATTCATCTGCAGTTGCATACAGCCTCTAACGTTCAACATTGCATTCATCGAAAGTGTTTCTCCTCTCGCAAGGGAAACCATAATGCACACAGCATCCAGCACACATGAGGACAGCACATGCATGCCTGACCTGTACCCTGGCCTCCGACAGCCCGAGTCTCTGGCTCAGCTCCTCTCTCATGAAGGCGTCTGGATAGTGCGTTTCATCGAACAGTCTCTCCAGCTCATTCAGCTGCTCAAGGGTAAAGTTAGTCCGACTCCTTCTCTGCTTGATTTTAGTCTGCGTCTCATCCTCCAGCGGCTTACAATCCTCTTTGCGTTCTTTCATATCTGTGTTACCTGAAAACGGAGCGGAAAACAGGAATGAACGCTTCGTCCAGTGATGAGAACGGAGGGCAGTGTGTGCCCACTGATGTCGGTCACGGATGTTTTGTCCTACACAGAGCTCTTTAATTATTTACACACTATACATATGCATGGAGAGTCTCTCTGAACCGGATGCTTATGGCAGGAATATTATCCCATTGCAGGCGAAATTAACAACCTGGCAAAACGGCTCGATGTTAAGAAAATGAAATCAGCACAGACACCAATTAACGCAGCTGAATGAAAATTAAAATAATTAACCTGCATTAAATACAATAGCCTGTGTGTTAGATGTTTAGTGCTTCTCAAGCAAAAATAATAGGCTACGTCTAATCGAAATGGTCAGCAGTTCACATTATTATTATTACTGTTATTAATATTATAGCTGTTGATCTCATTATATTATTTTAAATCTCAGACTTCAAACAGGCTGATTGAAATATAGGCCTTCAGCTTTGTTTGTAAAATGCGTGCTGATTTATAATACACTGGCACATTCTTTGTTTGTTTGATTTCTACATTATTTTTTCTGCTAATAGCCTAGCCTGTGAAGCCCTTCATCTACCTGCGGATTTGATTTCTACCGATGGTTATCTCGTGGATAATCTAAATCTTTCAAAAACATTTTTTTTAAATAAAATATATAGGCCCGCAACTACTGTCCTACAAAAAAAAACAAAAAAACAGCCACACTGTTACAGCGCTCGATTGTATCACTTAACTTTTGATAGATTCTTTTGTTTTCAGGCTGCTGCATAACAGCGATGACTGTCAAATTACTATAGTGTGATTATTACGTTTCGAGTAACCTGAACGAAATTAACGTGACTTTAAAATAGGCCTATAATAAAAAACGAAAAACATCGAAAGCGAAGAAGTTCTAAAACTTAAATTACAGACAGCAAACAGGCCTCTGAAGAAGAAACAGCGCGATGGAATACTTTTCGTAAATATGCCGGGTTAGAGAAACGAAGGAAACACTCACCGTCTGTGAGTTTGGGGCTGATGGAGTCTCTGGTTCTCTCCGACGCGAGCATGTCCGCTTCTCTGGCCGGCGATGAGCGCACGCCGCCCCGCGTGATGCTGCTCAGCTCCTCGCGAACCGGTTCCACCGACAGACTCTCCCTGTTCCTCGCCGAGCCGGTCTCCAGCACCTCCCGGTACGTGATCACCTCCTTCTTTTCCTTCACCTTCTGATCAAAAGATTTGGAGACAAACGCGGTAAGTTCTTCCATCACTGCGCCCAAGAAGAAGAAGAAGAACCAATGCAATCTTCTCTTTAGATCCTCAGCAGTCTACCATAACACATCAACATCGGCCTGAATGCGAGATGATGTGTCGAGATCTTTGACAATTCCTCTTGTTGCGGAGTGTGCGCACTTGCTGCCGATCCACTACTGAAGTCACACTATTTATACTTGGCGAAGCGTCTGCCCCTTGATCCGCGCGCGTTACCACGAGCCCCCTTCCCATAGAGGCGGGCTGGGCTGGGGTTGGGTGGGGTGCAGGGGGAACCTAATCTGTCCTTCAGATCCACATCACCCTTCCATGCTCGCTATTGGCCAAGATTGACAAGAGGAGCAAATTAATGTCATTAAGCTAGACTGGTTAGCGTTTGGAAACACCAGGGATCTTGGTGATGATGATGATGAAGATGATGCTGGGATGAGGCCAAAACTGCAGAAAAGGGCATCTTATACACTGTTTGATCAGAGCTGAAAGACGAGAGAGCGCGCGATAGAAGAGCAGAGAGAAAGATGCACTTTGTGATCATGGATGTGACACATGCAGTAACAGCATCATTAAGAATTTAATTTCGACCCACAGTTCTTTTGTAGACGAGAAATAAAAACTGAATCCTCACAGAAAACAGCTGTAAAGGCTTGTTTTATCGCGGGCTAATTTTTTATTTTATTTTTTTTTACAGTAGCCTATATATTTATTAGAGAGTGAGAATGTGTTTTACATAAGTGTAGCGTCTAGTTATAAATGTAATGAGAATATGAAGAACGAAACTACCAATCTGAACAATTTAGTCAAAGTGCATCTTCAGGGTTGCCTATATTATAACAGCCGCAAAAACAGCTTCGTAGAGCTTAGTAGTAAAGCATTAACACAACAGGCTATAACACTTGCTGCTTATACGGTTGTTATTTTCATGCATATTGTCTGACAGCATGGAAAAAATATTCACTATTTTAAAAATCCCGTTTAATGAATATTTCAGCGCTCAGAGGACAGCTATTATTAGCAACAGCTGCCTAATGACTCGCAATATACAAACGCATATCTGTGTTATTGCTATTTAATTACACAAACTTAGTAAAATTATTGCATAGTTGCATAATATGGGTAATTAGCCGTCTTGCTAAATAAGTGCATTTGGGCATCAAGAGCGAATTAAACAATTAAAATACAAATGAACAGAACCAAGTATTAGTTCGGCGGTAAATGACATGCAAAAAGACGTCTTCTATTGATAAATCACAACACCTTCTCAGCATCTCACCGTTAATAACTACATCACAATTAAAGATATGTCTTCTTATATTTATGTACACACATTCTTCATGCATACACGCATTTATTATTCCAAACGCTGCAAAACACATCGAGCTAAGCATTTCTACCATCTCATACACGAAGATGATGATATTAATAATAATAAGCTTACAAAAAGAGTATTCATTTTTTCTTAAATATTCAAAGCATCGAAGGGGGTGTTTATGAAGGGTGCAGTTTTAATGCAAGTGTACATTAATCTGTAGATGCAATGAAACTATCACGGTATTTTGAACATTATGCATGTCTTTGAATCTTTACTTCGATGTGAGCATTTCGTGTTTTTTTATTCTTCCTCAAAACAAAAAAAAAGACTAGGGAATTATTAAGATTTCACGTTTGACTTTTAGAAAAACATTTTGCGTAAGCAGTCAACATTTGAGACATTTGCCACTACCATCACATTTTAATTCACAATGACATTTTCTTTCTCGCTCTCTCTTTTTTTTTCTTTCTTCAAAAATAGACAGAACTGCCTGGTCCATAATAGCCTACATTCCGACCAAAATATGAAATATGATATTTTCCCCCTAAAACCTATTTCGCCCAGCCTGCGATTTCTCAGCGTGCCTCAACACTTGAAACAAAAACACAGTCCAAGTTTTAAGCCTCAAAAGAGACCTTGTGATCAAAGGTCGACCTTGTCGCTGAGAAATGCACGCACAGAAATAAATGTGTGCTTATCTTCCGCGATCATGAGCGACTGACGATCGTGTTTGATTGGTCATGCCTGCTGCGCTCGCATCGATGAGCTCCGAGGCGCTTGCTTCTGTCTGCTCCGCGGCTCATGGCGCTGTTGTTGTGACACAATAGGAGCGTGCATCTAGGTAAGAGTGCGAATATAGATATAAATATCAGCCGTTTCACATATAAACCTCTAAATAAGTTAGCGGACGTGCTGTCTATTTATTAAATAACGCGTGTTAGCGGAAGCGCTGGGAAATATTGAGGAAATCGTGCTGAAAACATTCGGTATTGACATGTTTAATAGCTTGCACATTTCATATTTACATCTCCACGCTCTCTCGTTTATGTTCTTAATACATAAACATGTTATGCCTTATTAAGGCACTTTATCTGTAAACATCGGAGGCGGCCTTATATTGGCGTGTTTAGCGTAGTTTTAAGGTTTGGGTTTAGTATTTAGCACAGCCTCAGCCCACATAAACTGCAGTTCTTATTATTATTAATCGCCTGAAAATATGTGCTTCCCGCGTTTTTAACACATGTCTAGACTTACGCGAGTAAACAGACATGTGTTTGATGTTCCGCCGCTTCCGGTTGTGTTACTATGTATCAATCTCAAATGAGAGAGAGATCAAGGACTTCGTGTTGAGTTAAACGGGTGCTTTACTTTTCATCCCGAGTTGTGGGTGTGCACAGCTGTTAATGTGCAGCATTATTAGGCATTAGGCTACTGAATCAGCATGTGTGAGTGACATTTCTGATCTCTTGAGAAGCTCTGTTGGTTCCTGCTGTGTACAGTCAATGCCTGTGTTGCTCTGCATCTTTCAGTCTGACCCAGTGAACATGGGCCGTCGCTCGTCAGACAGCGAGGACAACAGTCGAAGCAGGAGGAAGAGGAGGCAGAGAGGCCGGTCTTCATCCTCCAGCTCCTCGGGCAGCAGAGTGACCAGCCGCAGCAAGCACGCCAGGAGACGAACGCGCTCCAGAGACCGAAACAGAGCCGCAGACAGGAGGTAGACTCTGAAGAATGAAATAAAAAAGTTTGCCCCTGTAATCTTTCATCAGAATGTAATAACGTGCTCTTCCTCGGAAACAATTTTCTCGTTTGACTGACATCACGAGCCCTCTTATTTCCCACCCCTCCTGCCAAGCACCTGTCACATACAAGCTCTAACGCAGTTACTCAGTTTGCGTCCCTGTGTCAAAGGCAGTTGCTCGGCTGGCACATTGAGCCCAGAAGGAATGCACACTAGCCCTGTCACGATAGCATATATTGCGCCAGAAATAATTGCGATAAGCGATATTATTGTCATATTAAAGACCATTTTATGCCACTGAATATATAATCATAATGCAAGAAGGCCTACACACTTCCAAATGACAACAAACTTTACATTTTTAAGAATATTTAGATCATGGAAATTAAATATCAAAATATTAGATACCTGAATAAATAGTAAATAAACATTTTCTAACAAAAAGTGCAAAGTAACAAGTAGAAAAATGCGCAAATAACTTGTATGGAGATGTTTCCGTCTACAGATGTTTCTCTGACCTTTTCTCTGTAAGTTAAGCGTGCACACTATTGCTGAAAAACACAAGCACTACTCAGCAGGCAGATGTGCGTATGCACAAAGACACAGATCCCTAAACAACACCATATCTGCAGATTAAACTTTGTTTGTAGAAGCATTTTTTAAATTTGCACCGACTACACCCCGTTATGCACGAGAAGCTGCAGAAGACACGGGCGCAAGTGGAACGTACTAAACATGGTGACATTAATTTTTAAGTAAATATAATGGGCGATATATTGCGTCACCATAAATGATTGAGGTCATGTACATATATTGCGCGATAAGTCGATATATTGATTATTGCGACAGGCCTAATGCACACTTGGTTACCAAAAAAAAAGTCAATGGCATTGAAATTGATGTCACCGTGAGAATTTGCACCTGTATATCAAACCTCTTTGCTCCAGAGAGGGTTTCTGCATGTCTTAAAAAAAGTCTTAATTCGCATTTTCACAAATCAAGACCTCACAAAGTCTTAAATCAGGGCAGGAAGACTTTAATTTATAAAGTCGTGGCATTAAATGTTGCATGCACTGCAAAAAATGGATATCTTCTTCAGTATTTTAGTCTTGTTTTCCAGTACACATATCTAAACATCCTTAAATCAAGACGCATGCATTTGAGATGCGGCCTGAACATATGCCGTCTTGTTTTCTGAGAAACTGGACAAAATGAAGTGAGTTTATGCTTAAAAAAAAAAATATATAGATATATATGATCTCTACAGACATCATAAATCATATGTTTTAATCATAAAATCACTTTTTGATACATTTTTCATAAAATGAAGACTTTATGGGGGGAATGAATTAAAAATTAATAGAGGTCTGTTGGTAGTTGTATTTCCAAACTTTGAAACATTGCTAATGCAAGATATTTACATGTTGTGAATTTATTCCTTGAATTTCTTTACAATAAGGTGTCATTCGTTAACATTAGTTAATGTATTAGTTAACATAAAGGAACAATTACACTTTGTTAATGTTAGTTGATAAAAATACAGTCGTTCATTTTTTGTTCACAGTGCATTAACTTTTTGGGCTCAAATTTACCTTCAAGAAACTACATTTGGAAAAAACCTGTACACGTGAGGTCAAAACAGGGAAAACAAGTCCATATCTCGCTGTTTAGGGCCTTCCAAAAAGGTGACATTACATCACTTAACACATCACTTAAAGGGGTCATATGATGCGATTTCAATTTGTCCTTTCTCTTTGGAGTGTTACAAGCTCTTGGTGCATAAAGAAGGTCTGTAAAGTTGCAAAGACTAAAGTCTCAAATCCAAAGAGATATTCTTTATAAAAGTTAAGAGTCAGCCACGCCCCCCTAAAACACCTCGTTCTAACACGCCCCCACATGTCTACCTCACTATGTGGGAAGATTTGCATAACGCCGCCCAAATGTTCACGCAAAGAAAGAAGGCGTAACTTTTATTCTCGCTGTTGTATTCTTGCCGCCGCCGTCAATATATATATATAAAAACTAAAACTAGAAAACTAAAAGTAACAACACCACTAAATGTACTACATTTTCAAGTAGCATGATGGTACCGTTGAGTTTTTAAAATAGTGTTTCTAGTAATTTGTAGGAACACTTCCATCATATTGTTTTTATATGCACAGTGTGTGAACATCTGTACAACAGAAGCAATAATAAATAATCAATTTATTAAATAAATGCTTTTCCATTTAATTTCTCATTCTGTTTCATTATAAAAATCTGATTAATTTAATTTAATGGAGTTTGATCAAATGGTTCAATGTGAACGTAGCAGTTAAAAACGATTTACTCTACTCTTTGTTAGCAGCTTGTAGCTAACCTTTTTTAAATGTCAGCTTGACTGTAGTTTAATATTAGGTCACATTGAAACAATTTGTGGAAAATAGCTAGTGAATTTCACAGAAAATACAAATAAAAGCAAGTAACAAATTGAATTAAATATGACATTTTGAAGTAGAAAAACTGAAATAGTATTTTCTGTAAAACATACTCCAGTAAATCCTCATTTTATTAACTACAGCTTTTTTATAGTGTAGCAACCTGTAGTTATGGAAGCAACGATGATGGTACTGAATGATTGTTAGCCTATATTCATATGCCATGGTATTTACATAGTGATATAAACTAAGGACTAGTAGTACATAGTACTGAGGTACTATGGTACGAAAAAAAAAACATTTTTAATGTTTTTTTTAATGTTTTTTTTTTTCCCGTTTTTTTAAGTGAAATTGAGTTATTTGCATTGTCTTGATGGAATGTATTAAGAGAAAAAGACAGCAAGATGGAGAGCACAATCTCTGCTATTGATTTCCTTTTCAGTGATCATCACATGACTGTACAATGAATTCAACGTCTGGCCTCAGCTAAAACAATTGCAGAAAATTATTTCATCAGGATCTGTTTTTACACTGACTGAAGAATGCCATATCTAGATCAGATGCTGTTTGTGCTGTAACTGTTGAGTATGTGCAGATAGTCTGTGTGTCATTAATGTATCAGGCTAAGCTCTGTGTGTAGTTAATGTGCAGCGCTGCAAAGTCTCCCTCTGTGTTCTTAAATATGTAACCTGGCATTTCCTCTACTTTTCTGTGTTTCCCCCTCCTTTCTTGTGTCCCACAGTACTTTCAGTTGGGATAGCAGTCTGCATTCACACACATGCACAATTCTTTTTCTTCTGGTGAAGATGTCAGGTCTATTTTATTCGACATCACTGATATACCTATACAGTACATGAAGTGAAGCTCGGCTGGACCCCAAGTTTCCTCTGAAACCATGTCTTCTTCTTCTTCCCTTATTTCCTCTCATTTTTCTCATCTTGTATTATTATTCTTTATTTGTCTCATCTCATCTTGTTTTGTATCTTCTAAACGTTTTTCTCTTCTTTCGCATTATCTTGTCTAGTCTTTACTCCTCTTGCATCTTGTTTTTGCATCATCTTTTTTGTCTCTTCTCTTTTTGTCCTCATCTTACCTCCTCTTGTCTCTTTTCACCTAATTTATTCTGATCTCATCTCCTCAGTTTTCATGTCTAATATCACCTCCCTTTTCTCTTCTCAAATCGTCTTAATTGCCTCCTCGTCTTGTTTCCTCGTTTTTCTCATTAAATGTATCCATATGTCCCTTCTTCTCTCATACCATTTTGTTCGATCTGTTCTCCTGTTGTCTCATCTCCTTTCTTCTCATATTTTATTGCCACCTCTTGTCTTGGTTCTGCTCCTTTCATTTCTCATCTTCTCTCCAATTGTCTCATCTTGACTCATTTTCTCATCTAATGTTTTCTCCTCGTCTCATCTATTCTCTTCTTTCCTTTCATCTTCTCTCTACTCGTCATATTGTCCCATCTCCCACTTCTCTCCTCACCTCTCAACTTGTCTCATCTTATCTTTCGTCTTTTCTTCTCTATTCTTTTAGTCTTATCTTTTCTTTCGATTCTTCTTTTCTCATCTCATTTATTCTATATATATATATATATATATATATATATATTCCTAAAAATTAATAAAAAGATTATGCCAAACTACTTAAGTTTTTAATAAGACTTTATGATAATCATACAGTAATAAAACTCTTATAAATCATTAGTTAATTCATAGTTTATAAATTGTAGCTTTTACATTGTTAATAAATTAATGTGCTATGTACAAGTCGTGAGTTCTTCATTCATTCTCAATGTAATGTACAAATTATTGTTGTTTAATTTAAAGAGTTTGATAATGTGTTTTTAGTCTTTGTTTTTTATACGTATACCAACTAATATTTTAACAATGCGATCTCATGAGTATATGTATTTTACGTACTTTCAATATTTACATAGGCGATTTATTGTCACTGTGCATTTTTCTAAGTGATGTATAATAGCATATAATAAGCAAATTTATAATAATATATAAGTAATGTTTATGTTTGGCTGCCACACCAAGGGCAATACCGTAATGGCTTCTCACAGGCCCACTCAGGCTCTTAATGATGGAGAGGGGCTTGTGGCCTGTCAACAAAGTGTGTCAGGCTCTGAATGGATGAGCTTAACTGCTTCTCAAAGTGGCGTGGATATATTTGTGGCTCTGCCAAGCGGCGGACACACTAGAGTGAGTTTTGCAGCTCAGCTGACCTGCCACTGAGGGAGCGAGAGACCCGTGACACGGTGAGACCGGTCTGTGTGCGTATATGCACGAACCACAAAACCTTGGAGAGGGTTTGCTTGCGTTTCGGTGGAGCGCTTGTGAAGCGGAACGCAGGTTCACGTCAGGCATCGTGCACGTTGGTGTGTGTATAAGAGAAGGGGGTGGTTCAGCTGACCTGGAAAGAGCCAGATGAGAAAAAGGCACCACAGAGTCCTTCTGCAAACAACATGTGGAAAGGCTTTGGCCTCTAATGTAGCGTGGAGCGTTTATGTACTACATGCAGACCGCTCTACTGTCCATCAGAGAGAAGAAGCTTCGGTCGAGTGGCCGCGACGACCTCATCTTCTGCTTCCTGCTTCCTCTTAATCTTACCGACCCCCAGTCGGAGAAAAAGACTCCCTCAGGGCCGTTGCCTCAGCGGCTCCGCTTCAGCTGTTCAGTGTGCGGAAGTGCTTACCCACAATCCTCCCTGAGCAGGTGGCCCTTAACAGGCCTCTTTGTTTTCCTGTGTCTTGCCAAAAGAAGCTGAAGGCAGAAGGAAGGAGAAGCTTTGTGAAAATTAATTTCTTTTTTTTTCTTCCCCCGTTTGGTTTCACATCTTGGCGCTCTGCTCTTGGCTCTAGCTGGCCCAAATGTATATGAAGCATTCACAGGCTCCAAAATAGGATTTCCTGGAATTGTGTGATGTCATATTTCTCAGGGTTCAAGGAAAAACGAGAAGCTCAATTTGCGCTCTGTGGAGAAACGCAAAGCGGGTCCGTAGGGACGTGGGTATAAGTGTTTTCAGAGAGTGACCGGTTTACTTAATCTTTGATACACTTTTCTCACATTATCCGTGACCCCTTTGAGAGTTTTACAATTCCTCATTTGGTCAGTAGGAAAATATGGTATCTTTCTGTAAATGACTTCCTGAACTCTCTCTGATGTCTATCTCGTATCTCCTCAGATCATTGCAACCGGCTCTATTTTGCTCCCAGAGCTGCTAGTTTCGGTCTCATAGCAAGTGAGCAATTATGTGCAATTAGCCTTTACAATCTAGTGTTGCTTCTGATGATCTCATGGATAAACGCCATGGGGATAAAGAGAGGAGATTAGGCTTCACATTGAAATCTGAAGGATAGCTGGACGGAAAAGGCTTCAAAGAGATCAAGGCTGGTGCTGTCCTCTCAACACCTGGCTAGATAACTGACAAAGGACACCATAAGGAGACATCAAGGACAGTGCCGAGAACAACTGGCACAGGACTGCAGCAACTGGCCTTGAACTACTAGCCAATGTGCATTTCCTGAGGTTAAATAGAATGTAAGCTGTTTATTTCAACTATGGCATACTGTCCCATTATTGCGGTATATAATTTGTCCCTCAGTTTGCAAAAACCTAAAAACATACAGCAATGCATGCACAATAAAGTCTATGGGACAAGTATACAGAAGTGTGAATTAACAGTCACTTTGTGCCTTATTTAATAATTATTTTGTACAATGTGTTTATGTACGCGGAAAAAGTTTATACTGTAGACTTAGGCCCTGTCCATACGAACGCGGTTATTTTTAAAACCGCAGCTTTTTCTACCGCAGCCGTTCGTCCACACGCAAACGCAGCACCAGTTCACTGAAACCGAACATTTTTGAAAACGCCTGCCAGGGTGAAGATTTTCAAAAACTCTGGTTGCAGTGTTATCGTGCAGACAGCGAAACGAGAGTTTTTGGCTTGTGACGTCGGAGCCTGCGCTGTTATCTCCGCCTACTGGAAACTTTTTCAGGCTTCTGATTGGCCAACATGGCTTTACGGTTGAGTTTATATCGTCACCTGTTGGTTTGGCATGCTCTTGACAGTGCTTCATAGCATGCGTTTGCGTTTTCATGTGGACAGAGATTTTTTTAAAAACGGAAGAAGGAAAAACTGTTTATAAAAATACCCGTTTACATGTGGACATGGCCTTAGACTAAACATGGTGTCATTAGTCAGTTCTTCAGATGCAGGCTGCGTTTTGTCATTTTTACCCAATAGTGAAAAATAAATATATATATATGTATTTGAAATACATTTATTTCATGCTAAGTATGCTACAAATACATTTACATATTTATGTACCCTGCAAATGTACTTTTGGTATACTAAACTGGTATACTTAAAGTCTGCTAAATTGGAACAACTAATTTTGTACTTAATGCACTTTAATTGTGCGGAAGTAGTGCTGAAGTCCAACTGAAGATATACTGAAGTATATTGGAACTATTGCAAGTATACTTTAAATAGCTTGCATTTAAAAACCGATATTATTCAAACATCATACAATCCTCATCAACAGTGACATTAAAACACATTTTCAGTCTAATATTAAGAAATGTGTAAAAATAGTACTCCAAATAAAGTTTAATTATAGCTATATGTCAGTAATTATGCTAGCGCTGTCTGCAAACGCTGCCTTACACATGGACACACCATTCACCTGCTTATTTTTAGCATGCACATGCACAAACTCTGTGTTTATAACGAGGATACATGTTTTGACTGTTCTTTATTCATTGAACTTTAATAAATGATGCATTAAAGGCAAAATATAAATTGCCAAACCATCTTCTGTTCCGTGTACACTGGGATCTCAGGCTGCAGTCTTTTCCTCATTAAAATGTGTTGCAATTTAAAGTTTAAAAGGTCATGAAACCCTAAAACACGTGTGAAGATATGTTGCCTATTATTAAAAACAGGAAAAACTAAAGCATGCAAAGTCTGAGTTATGATTGATGCGAAGAGCTGCAGAGAAGAGAAATGTCATTCGATTCTCACATGATTCATGAAAGGAAATGCCCATCGATTGATTTCCATCCAAAGCAGCAGAGAATTAAAAAAATAGTAATCAAAATACGCACTCGTGGAGCAGACATGAGTGTTTTCTGCCATAGTAAGCTCAGCGTCGCTTGCGGAGTAAATTATAGTCCATATCCAGACTGGAGCGAGCATGTTTAAAGAGGTAGTTTACCTTTAGAATACTTTAAACATGTTTTAGTTTTGTTTTTGTCTATACTTATCCATGCAGCTCTTTTTTAAAATTATTTATGCAACTTGGTTTCATCTCCTCTAAAGGCTAAAATAACACACTAGAGAAGTTCAACACGCTCATTTCAGCAGTTAACTTAAAAATATGACATTTGCGGTTTATTTCATTGATTGTATTTTATCATTGAAGCCCATTATTAGCATTTTTTATTATTAATATATATTTTGGGGATGCACAATAGTGCTTGCATTTCTGTTTTTTAAAATTAATTTTAAGGAATATTAAACATTTTTGCACGTAAGATGAGTAAAGAGCAGAAATTTGCAAAAAAAAAAAGCTTTTATTTTTGCTGTTCACTCATGTAAATACTATATTGACCTTACGACAGCAGTTGCTTAACCACAGCCATACTTCAAATGCAGTAGTTCATCATCAGTTTGCATGAATCAGAATCGATCAATAAATCAATACCAGGTTGTTAAACACTAAATATAATGTTAGAAGACAAGAAAATGGTGAAATACAAGCAGAGAGTGTCAAGAAGTCGAAAAGCCCATGTGTCGTAAACATTGACATTATCACTTAAAATGTGTAAAGGACACTTTGCAGATGCAAACTGGGGTAAAATAAATGAAGGTCAATGTCAAAGAAAGAAAGCCTGATCCAACGCTTGCATTTTTCGAGATTTCGGGAATAGAACAAACAAAACTGCATTAACTAGCCACTCTGGATACTTGGTATCTGAATTACATGTGCCATAACAACACCGTTTTACCACAGTTAAGTTAAAGTAAAGTGTGTTTGACAGTTCAGTAAAGCTTGATGGATGAAATGGCGGAGGGCAACAAGGCTTCTCAGTGCAGTGATTTGATATGCTGTTTGTATTGTTATCCATTTACCTGTCATCAAGTTCAACTGTGTGTACAGAACAGAAGTAAGCACTAAATGCTCAAGGAACAAGTGAAAATAGTTGCAGGCCCATTAGGGTGAATGAGATTTCACAGCATTAGGTTTTCCAAAAGGCAGAACTCATGTCCATCTATCATGTGTGAAAATTGCAACGATTGTGCAACAATCGTTCTATAACCTTTGAAGAAATGATTGTGTTCTGTCCGTCACGTGAGCGTCCATTGAGAGCGTTGTGTTGTGGGAATTAAAGACATGGCTGGCTGCTCATTCACCGTGAGCTCCGTTTATTTCATCCTATTCAAAGTTATGTGTGGCGGCTGCCTCCTTTTCAAGCCTCTGCTATTGGAAACTAATATAAAATGAATTGGTCTCTCTTTCCTGCTATCCATCCCCAATTTAAGCCCTTCTTGAAGTTCTTCCAAATTGCGTTTTAAATGCCAATTAGGAGGTTGAATGCAGTAAAATAAAAGCCAGTGCGAGTAGAATGGCCTCACCTTCTGGCTGACCAGGCTTCTGAGAGCACATGCCGAATCTTTGGCTCCGAGCACGACTTTGAAAGAAAATATCCTGCCTAATGAACACATTAATTAGAACCATAACTATTTATAAGATGATAATTAGAAACGAAGCGAGGTAAACTGGGCTCTTCCTGCAATTAATGGTGGATTAATTACAGGACGTAATTAAGTGGTGTTTTGAAATGCATTAAGGTGAAGTACAGAGGCACGCAATGGCTTTGTGATCACTGGCATAATTATTCGCTGGCCGTTTGAGCCACGCTCACTCTGAGCCCACTAATCAGCATCATTGTGTCGTTATATGTGCACTTAAAAAGACTCGCCACTGCAATAACTGCCTAATTATTTCTAATTGGCAGGCCCAAACGCAGTCTCTGCATTGATGGTACGAGCCGCTATTTAGCGGATCTGCAGGGCCGATTGCTCCGAGAGGAGACGGCGTCTACCCAAGGGCTGAAATGTACCGAGCCTAGAAATGTGTGAATTACTAACCTGTCAGTCTTTCTGAAGAGAAATGTAGGCAGGGCTTTTTTACTGTATACAAGTATAGTGCCTAGGAAACCATGTAGTGCTAAAAAATAAACTGTCCAGATTATCAATAAGTCATGTTCTACATGTCCTTTCAGCAGTCTGATCAGATAGTCTAACCTAAAACTGACTAAAGAAGTAGTAATTTCTGGCTTTATCTCTATTCTATATCAGGAGTACACAATGCACACAAACTAAAGAGTCAGCATTCACAATGGAAAAGAAATTATGGTCAATGACAATCTGCAAAACCAAGTGTTCTGACGTTAATTGGCACTGGTCTTGTGAATATGATTCAGACACCAGACATGAATTGCATGCACCATATTATATACATTTTGTGTTTGGAAGGTACCTACGCAGAGCCGGCGCCAGCGCAGCACTGATGAGGGGGCGGCTGAGGTGACGAAAGGGGGCGATGACATAGCACAAAATAAAAATGATAAATAAATGAAAAAACCTTTTGTGGCCCATTCACGTATTTGTCGGACCGTAAACAAACCTGCCCGCTACTACTACACAACTATTAGAATACAGGGTTCACACAGATAGAGGTTTGGTCGCGAGACAGGTCAGTGGAAGTTTTTTTTTTTTTTAAAGTGCAAGGTCTAGAGACATGTTTTAGAAGCTGAATTTCTTTGAACTTGAGCGCTGTGTTTTAGAATGATGTATTATGCACGAGAATTATGTGAGACGAGAGCGCAAGCATTCAAGACGTCAGGTAGCGCATTTACATTGAAATACTATGGAAAAGTACAGCAGTGGAATGAAAAAAATGCATTCTGATTGAATAACCCTATACTAAAAGCTACTTAGCAAATGCAGATGGCAAAGTATTGAATTAAACAAAATCGCATAGCCACCAAATTCGAAAATCTGACATCCAGGAAATAAATATGTCTTAGGCAGCAGTTTTACCACAAATACAGACAAGTGATACCACCACAACCACCAGAAATACGTAATTGTGTCTGCTTTACAATGAAACACAAGCTCATTGCGACCGATTCCCTGATATAACACATTCATTGCGACCCAACAGATGCATCATTTTAAGTTAGAAGAAACAATAACAATACAGCGAAATAATTAACTAACTATGATCATCTAGCCCTCTATTAAACATGAATAAATGATTTAATCATAGCATATCTTAGTTGCACCGCCTGCGCGGGAATTTGTGTCAGAGATGTAACCATTAAAACGCGACTTTGTGAAACGGACTGTCCTAAATTGCTATAGTAGCATTGCTGCGGCAGAGCAAGTACTGAGACTTGCTGCCAATGCATCCACAACATGCTATTGTGAGCATGTAAGAAATATTGCTGCTGCAAATATAACATACATGAAATAACCCCCATATAGTGTACATGAATCACCTCATAACAGATCTTTACAGGTGGAGCTGGGGAAGGTGGAGGGATTCTGAAGCATGCTGCAACTGCTACAGCAAGCACTAGTCATATTTTTGAATGTTGAGCAGCGAGCTCATTGGCTACCGATACAGGAGAGAACCAATCAGCTGTGCCATGTGATAATGAGACCTATCGGACTGCGCAATCTAGAGTTTTATGCCAGAACTCTGTATTTATACACATTACTTTGCGTCACAGAACGCTGCAAATCTAATGTTTTCAGTGGATGTTTTAAGAAAGGACAGGGAAAACGAAAGTGATGCTTTAGTTTTGAACATTGAGTTGAGAACATTTAATCTTTTGCTGCAATGCACTCTTGTCGTACACATCCATTGACAAATGAGAATCTCAGATTGGTGGGAATCACAGTTGTGCTGTGAAATCCGAATAAAATCATGAAGTATATACATGAATGCGCATATATATATTTTCCCTGACCTTTATGGTGATTCTTTGCCAGCCTACAAAAATAGAGTTTGTCGAACAAAAGCTTGGTGCAGTGTTTCATTTGTTGGTATCTTTTAATTTTACACCAATACAAAAAAATGCAAATGACTTAAGTTGCATAAATGTTGCATAATCTTGTATGACAGGCATAACACGTTGTTTGTTTTTTAAAGAGTTGCATTCATTCTATAAAAAATTCTACCATAATGATTTTGCTTTTACAGCTCAATGTATATTTGTTTAATTCTCTGTGTGAGTAGACTGTCCTTAGGGATTCATTTATGTTTATCGTTTCATGTGTGGTGTCATAAGGCCTTTGTTTGTTAATGATTGACAAAATTCATAAATAAATATGCATCACTCCAGGGAACTGCAATGGACTTCATTAGGAATTAAGTGAAATTTAAATGAACTGATACTAGCAATGTTGTCTATAATGTGCAACACAGAAATTCTGTTAAACTTAAAAAAAATGTAGTTTAGTGTTTCATGACCCTTTGACTCCAAACTACTTCAGTGGGGGGGGCAGACAATATGTGATGGACATTATAAACACTACAGCTTGAATAAACATGAACTGTATATGATGCTTATCAAATATATCTATCTAAAAAGACGTATACTAAGGGTATGTTTACACAACTACAATGTACTAAAATGGAATAAAGTTTTTCAGACACAAACAACATTATCAAAATGATCCCCAATCACACGGATCAGCGAAAACGACTGAAATGGTTGTATTATGCATGCCAGTCCAGTAGTTGGTGATGTCACGTTGTAAATAAACACTACAGGCCTATAAACTGAATATGTACGCACATGACGTCACCGTTTTCATGGCATTTTTGTAATGTACATGAACATAACTATTAGGGGTGGAACGGATCAACTTACTCACGGTTCAGTTTGTATCACGGTTTTAGAGTCACGGTTTCGGTATGTGCTATGTTTAGGCAAAAACTATACTGTCAAGTAAAAATAACAGCACAAATAAATACAATAGAGTAAAGATACAAATAAAATAAACAGTGATTTTCAGTTTTTTTAGGTAGGTCTAACATTAGTTTTTAGGTACAGAAATTGAATAAAGTAATGAAATGTAAAACAGCATTGCATATTTGACTGTATAAATTAAAGATTAATCTTTATTAAAGTTACAAAAGCTATTTAATCAAGAGCAGTGAGTGATTTCTTTGTTGTTGCTGTTTGATTAATATTAAGAAAGTGCTGTCACTTTAAGAGAATGCACTGATACAGTACGTTCAGCCGGCTATGTCTGCTATAGGATACTTACTAAGACGAGCATTTTGACATATTTTTTGTGTGAATTTGTCCATTTAAACAGTATACTTCAGAGAAAGCTTAATATTTGCGCGCGTTCTGAGGCGCGGTTTTGCGCGCTTCGGATGAGAATGCACATCCATCAACAGAAACATACATTAGCCGAACCCTGTTTGTTTTACGTGTTATTTATAGCAAAACATATAACAGATGCGTTGTCAGATTTAAGTTGAACCGCGGTCCTAGCGCCTGCCGAACCGTGTGGGGAGAACCGTACGGTTCAATTTTTTTCCGTGAACCGTTCCTCTCCTAATAACTATAGGTCGACCAATACTGGATTTTAGCGATACCGATTGCTAGGTTGGACCATACTGGCCGATACTGATTAATCAACCAATAGTTTTTACTAGTTATACTAAAATAGTGCTTTACTATAAAAAAAAAACCAGAACCATATTTTGAAAATGAATAAATAAAAATAATATTAATTATTATGTTGATCATTAAAGTTAGTTCATAGTTTATTAACTACCGTATTGGCCCGAATATAAGACGACCCCCCCTTTTCCAGATGTACCTTTTGGAAAAAGGCTTTTTAAAAACCAAATCTTGTTTTTTCTCAGTAAAACACATTTTGTCTTCAATTATTTTCATATTGCATATTTTTCCTATTTTAATTTTTGTTTTGGAAGTATGGTAAAAACTGGTAAAATGTACCAACAATCACATAAAAAAAAAAAACTATACACTTTGTGATATACCATTAAAATAAAAACAAAACAGGTAGCCCATCTGAATTAGGACATTTAGGCTATCCATCTAATAGTAGCCTACCAAAATCTAATTAACAGTAGAAGTTCAATCTTACTGTAGTCTTCAAATCTGGGTACTGTCTTACGTTTTTTTTTTCTCAGTAAAACACATTTTGTCTTCAATTATTTTCATATTGCATATTTTTCCTATTTTAATTTTTGTTTTGAAAGTATGGTAAAAACTGGTAAAATGTACCAACAATCACATAAAAAAAAAAAAACTATACACTTTTTGATATACCATTAAAATAAAAACAAAACAGGTAGCCGATCTGAATTAGGACATTTAGGCTATCCATCTAATAGTAGCCTACCAAAATCTTATTAACAGTAGAAGTTAAATCTTACTGTAGTCTTCAAATCTGGGTACTGTCTTACGTTTTAAAATCACAAAGAGAGTTTGGTCGCATCAGGCTAACGTGACAGTCACGACTCATGCAGCTGTAAGCTTTTCTTTTTCTTTTGTTTTTACTCGCGATCTTTACAACACGCATTACATTACTGTATTTCATGGCACACTCGTTTTATGCGCATTTGGCGCCACCTATTGTTGTGGGTGTATTATCGACATGTCAAAGTCTAGGCCCTGAATATAAGACGACTGAGTTTTTTCAGATGTATTTCCAAGAAAAAGACATCGTCTTATATTCGGGTCAATACGGTAATGTTAACAGAAGAAACTTTAAAATTTAGAAATGTATTCGTAATAGTAAACAGTGTTTCCCACAGGATTTTGTGAGACCGTGGTGGGTGGACCTTGGTCCGTCTAGGGGGGTCCGGGGAAAATATTTTACATTTTAAAGTTAAATTCATGTATCTGGTGCACTTTGAGAGTTCAAAATTAAGAGCTCCAACACAGGTTCAGTGTGCAAACCAAAGGTGAATTGACTTGAAGTTTAAAGGGGACTGTCCTCTTTTTAGTTGTGATGTAGTGTCTCAGTCTAAATTACACTCACACCGGTGAATTTGGAAGCCAAACAAATTAGAATATAATAATAATAATTGTATATTATTATTCCTATGACAATAATAGCCATATATTATAAAACAATTGCACTGTAAAATAAATGAAAATGAGTATTTCACAGGTATATATATTTTTGATCTTATTCAACAGTAGGGAAATTACATTGCTTTTGTCCTAATTTCTGCGCTTTGCAAGCAGCGACTAAAACTTTTTGCCACATCTTCCAATGTGTGCTACTACAACAACTAAACATATTTAATAATAAAAAATAAAAAAAGGCATTTGAAATTAGAATCAACCCACTGCACGATACAAACAAAGATGCTACACACATGTAGCATGAACATTTTTATTTATTTATTTTTTTAATTTGATATATAATTATCCTCATGTAAGGGACCCCATCCTAAAATTCATAAATACCCAATTTATAGTGTGGAGAAAAAAAAATATATATATATAAATATACACTAGGGGTGCTCTGAATAATCGAATACCGATCACTAACGGCCGATAATCGCATTGGGATGTTTGATCGGCGGTCTCTAAAAATACCGATCTAAAAAAAACGATCTGATGATGCGCTTGCTGTGAGAGGTTTGGCACGACATGCAGCGGCACCGTCTCAGTCCAGCGCGGGTAAAATAATTATAATGCTGAAGGTGAGGTACAATTCATATTTCTTCATTGAAATAACCTATAAAGTAATTTGAAAACTTTCTGTGAGACATAATTTCACAAACGGCGTGAGTGAATCACCGCGCGCGCTCTCTCTTACCCTCTCAAAATACGCAAATTACTTTAAATCACATCGCGTCTGCACTATAAACGAGCTGCACAGTTGACACAGGAATTGTCACTTGCACAATTGAGGCAGTGCCGCATCATCACTAAAGTTTATAAATTGCATTTCTTTTTAATTCTTGCCAGTGTTTAATCATTCAGCGCTCGCGTGCTCTCCTGGAGACACGCATAACGGCAGGTTGCGGTGCGTATTTTTTCCACGCTCATGTTAACGGATAAAGCGTTCACACTGCACACGGTTGCGTTCCGGCAGTGCGTTCTGGCACTGCGATCGGTGATGGACCTCAAAAATCCTGATCGGAGCACCCCTACTTACAGCAGGTGGCGCTTATGGAACAGAGGGGGAAATACCATCGAAAATCAGTTAGCTTCAGAAATGCATTCATATAAACCCCTACCCCAATATTTAAATTTTTCTTCCAATAAACAGTGAGCTTGCTCTGCCTGTACAGTATTTTCTTCATGCGCGTCTGTTAATTTTAGTCCTTGCAAGAGATACACCTATGAGCTTTTATTTTGGCGGAAAACTCCAGCTTCTGTGAAAACAGGTCTACAAACGGGTCTCATTACAAATATAGTGAAATACTGTAAACATTTGCCCTTTAAAATGTTGAAAATTATGCATAACTGGTGCCCATTGCATTCTCAGATTCTCAAACGGACTTGATAAGGGGATAAAGCCATATTACACTTTGACGGACACCAATGCAATGGCACGAAACACAACGTTAAAAATGTTATGTTATATTGAGGAGTATATACTGTATCAATACATTTTCGGTTCATTATGAAACTGTGGCAGGACAGATTAGATTACTTAATGAATGGGAAACACTGAGTAAATGTTGAATTAACACACTCGAACAAGGAACAATACTTATACAGCTCTCAATAATCTTAAAGGGGTCATATGATGTTGCTAAAAATAACATAATTTTGTGTATTTGGTGTAATGAAATGTGTTTATGCGGTTTAAGGTTAAAAAAACACATTATTTTCCACATACTGTACATTATTGTTTCTCCTCTATGCCCCGCCTTTCTGAAACGCGTCGATTTTTACAAAGCTCATCGGTCTGAAAAGCGAGGTGTGCTGTGATTGGCCAGCTATCCAGTG